>NC_041053.1:17437298-17737298 GCF_900634775.1 Gouania willdenowi
TATCACTGAACCCAGATGACCATGGTCCCATTGAGGTGTTGTGTGACTGTTTAGAAAAAGTAAACTGCTGGATGAGTGATGAAAACTTCCTTCAACTAAACCATGACAAGACGGAGGTGATCGCCTTTGGCAACAAGGAAAAGAGGACTGCTATCAGCAATTATCTTGAGTCTCGATCTTTAAAAGCTAAAGATCAAGTCAAAAACCTTGGTGTTCTGATTGACTCAGATCTTACATTCAGCAGTCAGATCAAATCTATCACAAAAACAGCTTCTACCACCTAAAGAACATTTCCAGAGTGAAAGGTTTAATGGCTCAGAAAGACCAGGAGAAACAGGTCCATGCTTTTATCTCCAGCAGACTGGACTATTGTAATGGTCTTCTGACAGGAATCCCCCAAAAGAGCATCAAACAGCTACAGCTGGTTCAGAACGCTGCAGCTCGGGTCTTAACCAGAACAAAGAGGTCAGAGCACATTACTCCAGTTTTAAAGTCTTTACACTGGCTCCCAGTCAGCCTCAGAATAGACTTTAAAGTTCTGCTGCTGGTGTATAAATCTGTGAATGGGTTTGGTCCAGAATACATCAGTGAGATGTTAGTCAGGTATGAACCCAGCAGGTCTCTCAGATCTATGGACACAGATCAGATAGTGGAGCCCAGAGTTCACAGTAAACATGGTGATGCTGCTTTTAGTTGTTATGCTGCAAAGAAGTGGAACAAACTGCCAGCGGAGCTGAAGTCAGTATCTAATGTGAACATTTTTAAATCAAAGTTGAAGGCACTTTTTTTCTCTACTGCATATGATTGAGAGAGAGATTTTTGTCATGTTGTTGATGTAATGATGATTTTACTGATGATTTTAATTGATTTTACTGATGATTTTAAATGTTCTTATTGATTTAAATGTTCTATTGATTTTAAACGATTGAATGTTTTATCATGTAAAGCACATTGAGTTGCCTTGAGTGAGTGAAATGTGCTATATAAATAAATTTGCCTTGCCTTGCCTTTTATAAAAACAAACATTCATCCCCTCACTTTTCACAGAGGGATTCATTGTTGAAAATGTATTGGTCCAGTTAGAGTGATTGAATGGTGATCAAGCCAATCACAGCCATTTGACGAAGCCGCCGTTTCAAGAAGGTAAACAAAGAGTTAACAGCGATGAGTAAAGTATAAGTAAAGTGACAAAAATGAGTAACAGGTGGCAAAAATGTGGCAGGAACAGAGTGAAAAGGGACTATAATGGGCCAACGTAGTCAAGAGTGGCAAAAAAAGAGGAAACATGTGGTATGTAATGGCAAAGGGTAGCAAAATGTGGCAAACAATAGAGAAAAAGGGTAAAAATGTGGAACAAAAAGTTGGGAAAAAGGACAAGTCTTATTTATTGGGCTAAAGGGATAGCTTATTTGGAAGTAAAGTTGTCAAAGGATCATGGTTAAAGAATCAACAAAAATGTGATGAAAGTGGCAAAAAGAAGCTAAAGTTTGAAAAAAAAAATGAAAAGTATCAAAGGGGCTAAAATGGGACAAAGGAAGTTGCAAAATGGCCAAAGAAAAAGGTTAAAAAGTTTCCTCTTTTAATGTTTTCTGGGGGAATAATTATGTTGAGTATCATTGACTTAATAACAGCTTTATCATGGTTTCAGTAAATTAATTTAATAAACTAAATTGGGAGTTGATGGTTGCCCTACCCTTAGAACACCCTCACGTTTAAAATCGCTGCTCCACCCCTGAGTACAGGTGGTGAAAACCATCAGCCATGGAAGTGCATTAGCACTATTTTGGTTTCAAATAGAGGTATTTGTCCCTGTTTGATCTCTGTAGAACACGCCTCACACACAGCCTGTGGACAAGCAGAATATATCGTTCTAATGAGGTATTTACTGACTTTCAGTAAAACAATAAAGCAGATTTAAACATTTTTGTGTGTCTGCTGATGCTAATAGGCTGCACATGTTTTTGTGCTGCTGCTGAATGACTGATGTCAGGTACTGTGAACTGAGCTCATCGTATCTGCTGCTGTGACCTCCTTTAATTTACGAGCCCTTTGCATCCTCTTCCAGCAGAGCTTGCCTCACAGCCATCAGGATCAAAGAGTGATCGCTAGTAACCTAGTGAGTCACTCAGTCTTTATTGAGCTCTGGAAATATGAGGAACACACACACACACACACACACACACACACACACAGAGGGGAGCTTTGCTTTCACTCATCTCTCTGCTTTGTTGCTGATACGTTGCTCAGACTCTACCTTTCCTAACCTCCTCTACTATCATTGAGCCCCCTGCTTTTCCCACATCTCATTTCAATTCCTCTGATTCACTCCCACTTTTTTCATGCAGCTCCTAAGGACTTCATCACCATCCTGTCTCCAGATTCCATCTCTCATTCCCTCTGCTAACCTTCCCACTTAAAGTACAATCAACATCTCTGAGGTCCACATGACATTTATCCTGAAGTTTTTTATTTCTATTCTTCTCTTCTCAACAATCTCACTCATCTTACAGTGTTCTTCACAAATGCTCCCTATGACACATTAAATTAACTGATTCATGGTTCCCGCGCATCCTTAAAAAGGGCATTCCATTCCTGAATCTAAAAATAAGGCCTTAATTGTCATTAAAATGTCAAATCATCATTTTAAAAAGTCTTAAATTGTATCACGTTTCAAAATAAATGGTACATTTTTTCTTTTCTTTTTTTATGAATAAAAAACGTAAATTTAATAAAATTTATTAAATTGCTGTCCAACAAGATTTTCTTAATGGCTTTTCTTAATGTTTTTTTCTGTTATATTTTTTAGTTGGTTTTAATATTTTCTGGCTATTTTTGAAGTCATCTTGTGTTATTGGAGTGATTTGATTATATTAGTCCTTTTTGTGTGTGTGTATTTTAACAGTCATTTTGTGTATTTTTGTGTGTTCACTTTGGGGCTGCCAGTTGCACTAGACACTAAAAAAAAATGGACCCTAACCCTATATACTGTAATTGATGTAGTGTTTTTTACCCCCCACTTATGTTTACTGTGAAGTTGGTCTTAAATTGAATTTCAAATGGCAATTAAAATGCTTGGAATTTAATTCTACTAAAGCTGTAGGAACCCTGTTATATATTTAACTCAAAGTGTGGATTTACTCATTGAATTTCAAAAACAAAAAAACATGTATACGCACACACACACGTATTTATTCTTTACGATATATCCTAATATAATACATCTTTGGTTTTTTTTTAATTCAATTCAACTCTATTTGTATAGCGTAAATAACAACAAAGTCATCTCATTGCAGTTATCTAAATCTAGAATTCATAATAAGAAAGATAAAACCCAACAAGATCCACATGAACAAGCATTTAGCGTACAGGTGGGAAGAAAACAACTCCCTCTAAATGAAATCTCCAGTAGAACCAGGTTCTGCCCTTTATTTGATATGGACATCAATTACGTTGGTAACCCAGATATATTGTTTGTGTTAGCACACATGCTAATTTACGACACCTGTCCACAGGAGGCTTTTAAAAAGGTTAAAAGTAACTGAAATAATTAGAAAGTAGGGAGGAAATATGCACCGCACAAAACAGTACAATGTCTGCACATGATGTCATAGGTTAACACTACATTGCACTTTAATACACAGTATTATAATAAATGTCAGACTGACATGTAATGTTTGATTGTTTATTGAACTGTGACTCATATATTTTTTCTATATGTTTATAATTCAACTGTTTTTGAAAAATGGAAATAATAAATACAAATTTTAATAGTCATCACTACTGAATTGCAATACTTAATAAATATCTATAAATAGCATATCTGTTCCTGATTCGCCCTGTGCTAAATTGCTTTACTGCTTTGTCCCCTTTTGATAAAAACAGTTTCACTCTAGATCTCCGTCAAGTGGACTGAATGTCAGGCCTGTTGTTACATATAACATAGATTAACAAAGCGTAAAAATATAACTTTTAGTAAAATTAGGTCTTCATAATTTGCCTCCTTGGAGTCGAACAGAAACCGAAAACAATACTTGTAAGCTAAATTTTTGCACCAAAAAAACAAAGCGAGGTTCCCTTTGAGTTTTCTGGGGAAAAGGGACAACTTTTTATTTAATTACATGTAATTACTCTCTGCAGGATGCCACCATTAAAAAAAATAACTCTTTCAATCCTCAGTTTACAAATAGCTCACTTCATGAATCACAGGCTTTATGAATAAATTTTTTAACTAGAATTTGCACTCATCTGTTCAACAACTTGACACGCTTTTAGCATGGCACCACTTAGTGCACCAGTGCTCCAATTTACTGCCCAGTACAACCCAGTGACATATTACAGAGCTTTATTTGTGAATAAGTGTAACACCTTTTTAGGCTGTGTGTATGGTGAACGGTGTAAGAAGCAAAGTGACGCATATTGGAGTTTGGTTTGAAGAAGCTTAATGAGGCTTTTGCATCAGGTCTCCTCGGCACATCATGATTCATTTAGGAACAGCTTTATTTAGGTGCTTGTTGTGGTTTTAGTGCTGGGTATAGAACCTAGTCCAGACTCTCTTTGACATGAGAAAGGATTATGGACATTTTAGGAGTTGTGGAAGAAAACTTATTCTTGTGTTTTTCTCTGATTCTTGCTAATATACTGTATGTTGTTGAAGTTATTTAAGAAAGGAAGTGTTTGATGATAATAGTATTGTATTCTTGTGTGTAGTCGTTGCTATCTATTGGTTATGTTCTGTACTTAATTTATAAATCAATCGTCATGTCCCTTAACAAACGGCAGGTGTTGTTCCAGCTGTGCGAGACAGACAAAAATGTCACGGAATACAATTTTCAAAGTGTTGTTTGCTCACTACATGGGCCACTAATATCATGTGAACACAAACGACCAATTCATCTAAATGTTTAATAAAATAATGATGAATCAGCGTTGAAGAAACATTGACAATCGGCCATTACGGAGCACATGCGTCTGTCACTTTGAGTGACAGCTGTCAAAATCTGCCATGTTTCAGCACCAAGGACAGCGTAAAATCACCACTAATTTAGACTCAAAGGACACTAAACTTTCAGAACACAAAAACCCATTAATACAAATTATTTATGTGTGCGCTTACTTGTTTATTTGTCAAAACGGCAAAAAAAAAAAAAACAGCCACGGAGAACTTTGTATCCTCGCAACATTTTTTTTTTACATATTTCACAGCCGAGGTCTGCCTTGTTTTTCATAAGCCAAAATTAGCTGCTCTTCTTGGCTTTGAACTAAGCCTCTGTCTCAATGTCCATAGCAGAACTTTGACCATTGTCACCTTCTCTTCTCTTTGTCCCTGAGTCATCCTCCGGTCCACTGACTAGTTCGCCTGCCATGTCCTGAATTGAAGGCAGGTGCTCCTGCATTAGCATCATTGCTACAGGTGTTGCTAGTCGCTAAGCTAACTGCTGCTGTGCTGCTGCTTTTATCCGCGATTTCCACAGAAACAACCTTGGACTTCTTTACCTCAGGCTTAGCTTCACTTATTGGCTTAAAAAACTCTTTAAATCCAACTTTTAGCCATTTTCTACTGTCTTCTAAGCTGACAGAGTGCAAAATCACACTTTAGACGTAGCCTGGGGACGTGGCCTGACTTTCCCCTCTCTTTCTCATAAAAAACACCTTAAAGCAAATGAGGTGCTTTGAGAAAAAATAAATAGCTACTGGTTATGTTTTCACTTTTTTGACCTGCTCAACATCTTTAGCAGCATCTAAGCTAAAGTGAGTTTCACGCCATGAAGTAGAGGATGGAGAAACTAGGAGACTGACTGACGTGTGTCTGGAAATTCAGATAAATGCTTTGGTTATGGTTGTGGCTACTGGACCAGTCACTCTCTGACAGCACACTACGTCACAGTTGCTAGTTTTTATAGGAGGGGCGGGGCCAACAGTGGTGTTTTGTGACGAAAGCAAAAGAAAGACGTTATCGGCAAAATTAAATTGTAATTGCTGGGTTTCAACCCATTGAGGGCAGTCACTGTTACATTTATACAACAAAATATGCCAAATTAAAATACTTTGACTTTAACAGTGGTTCTCAAACTTTTTTGGCTGAAATACCCAAATTCTCTTATTTTTGTATCAAAGTACCCCCTTTGTCTGACTGCAACATTTTTCCCAAAATACTGTTAAAAAAACAACTGCAGAGCATAATAATGGAATGATTGTCAAGTGATTAAAGAATCTAATTTTGTAAATAAGTGGGATGAAACGGTGTTTAGTGCCTCCTGAATAGAGTAATTTCTATAGTTGTATTATTTCCAGTCATCTCCCACCTGG
The DNA here is from genome assembly GCF_900634775.1 of Gouania willdenowi. Classification (NCBI taxonomy): domain Eukaryota; kingdom Metazoa; phylum Chordata; class Actinopteri; order Blenniiformes; family Gobiesocidae; genus Gouania; species Gouania willdenowi. Next base: position 17,443,605 of record NC_041053.1, read on the forward strand.
TCGACTCTTGTATTTTCATTATCATTATTATGATTGTCATTTTTAACTAAAAATAAATATAACCCCATATTTTTTATGCTTTAATCTGTTAATTGTCCACTCTCTCTCATGTACCTCCTGTAGTGCCGTTGCGTATCCCCATTTGAGAAACACTGGACTAAAATGTTGAGTTGGACTAAGAGCGATCAACAACACTATTAACCCAAATACGTTTGTTTTCAGCAGAAAAAAAAAGTTATTTGACCAAAAGTGACAACATGTATGAAAGAAACTTGAAGAAAATCTGCATACACGACTTATAGCGTAAATCTGCTTTTATTGGGAATAATCTCATTGTCACTGTGCAATCTTATAACTGTTTGGAGGATTATTGTGTCTGTACCTTACCTGATCTTTTACAGTGTTAACATTGCTGTTGTGTTTTTGTCCTTGCTTTCCTTTAACCTTTTGTTCTTTTTTTTTTGTTGTTGTTTTGCCATTTTTTTTTTACTTTGTCTGCACTTGCTGTCGAAGGTCAACACAACATGTAGTGCAATCTTTTTGTGACAGCTATGCATGTTTTATTATTGCAATTAAATAAATATCTTTATGCTATGCATAATTGTGACCATCACCAGCCCTCCCTAAGGAAGGGTAAGAAACACTTTATCAAATGGAGAATATAAAAACAGAGGGCAGCGTTACACCGAGGTGAGGGAGAAAGGAACAGGGAAGAGGGAGTCAGGGTGGGACAGTGGAAGGGGTAGGGAAGAGTCGACTATTTGAAGTTGAGAGTTACAGTTGTGTTCTTTGTTTTGTACAATAAATATATTTACAACTTCCCATCTTTCCATTTTCTCATTTTCACTTTTATTCTGATGGTTTTCCTCTTACCAATCTTCTTTTTGTTCCTTTCCCACCATTCCTCCCTCTGCTTCCTGGAACTCAGAGAAAGGTAACTGCACTTTTTGGTGTAATCTTTTCTCTGCACTGTTTGCTGTGATTATAATGTCAGGACTCTTACTGCTGTGCACTCATATCAGTGGCTCTGCTTCACCAAAAAACTCACAGATGCTCTTTACAGGAAGTGGAGGTGCAGCTACTAGAAGTCCAAATTACTGGTGTTAAATCATCAAACAGGCCTACAAGCTATTTCCTATTAAGAGCCGCATGCTGCTTTATGGCTTTTTGATCCTCCAGTGCGGTTATAGACGTAATAAAAGAGCCATTTGTATGTGAAGCAAGGCCGCTCGCGCCGCTGTGAGGGTGCACCGTGCAAATGTCCCTGAACAAAGTGCACCACACCACACACACACGCAGTCACACACCTTATTGCACTTTCCCTTTTGGCCACAGGCAGCGAGCATTATCGACCAAAGTGTGTGAGCACACATCTGAGCTGAGCAACCAGGGCCGATAATGGACTTATAAACACAAAGAGCCGGCCGTGATAAATTGTAGCTTTGTTTGATATCGCTCTGCTGTTGTTTGAAGTAATTTGCCTGTGTGTGTGTGTGTGTGTGTGTGTGTGTGTGTGTGTGTGTGTGTGGTGTGTGTGTGTGTGTGTGTGTGTGTGTGTGTGTGTGTGTGTGTGTGTGGTGTGTGTGTGTGTGGTGTGTGTGTGTGTGTGTGTGTGTGTGTGTGTGTGTGTGTGTGTGTGATGCCACCCACTTGACTTACTTTCATGTGTCTGATCCCTCTTCCTCTCTGCTTTATTTAATTAGTCATTTGTGTCGTGCCATGAAACACTTTCGTTTCTTCTTTTGCCCTGTGGCTTTTTTAAACATCTGTTAATGAGGAAAAGATGTTTTTGTCATTTGTCTTTTGTACGCGTTCACGTGCACACACGACTGCACGCGTGGGATTTCTCTCATGTTGACATTGTTTATCTGCCACCCACTCACTGCATAAACATTTCATCCCAGCAGAGCCTTTTCCCCTCAATCGTACCTTTTGTACTCATTATTCCTACCGCTTGGCACTGCTGTGTGACAGGTATACACATCTTTTGTTTTGTCAGTTGTTTTTTGGTGAGTCATTGAATACAATTAAATGATTGTTTCCCCCCCTTCACACATGACATTAAAACACTTTTATGTGGTACACAGTGCATTCAATGGCGACTGAGGCCTGTAAATATCACAAATATTTAAAGTGTCATTAATGGGGGAAGATAACTCAACGGAGTAAGAAGTTATCTTTAACCAAAACAATCCAATTTAATTTCAATGTTTTATCTTCAGTACAAGAAGCAAATGTCTCCAGCAAGTGTTTGCATAAGAAAGATAAGCGCAAACCTCCAAAACAGAGCTGCAGAAGCAAAATAAATAAGAAAAAGTTGGAAAAAATACAAAGAAATCCATCAATGTACAAAATCTAAAGATTTAGATCAACACTAGCTTACAAAATGCTACAAAAAAGTGGATGGAAACAAGATTTAAAATGGTAATTGTATCTGATAGTGTAGTCATTTGGGAGAAAGGAGTGAAATTATGTTGCTTTAGTGTGAAAACGATATAGAAACGGCTCATCACTGATCAGTATAAGATCTGCATATTGCCTGTAAGCCTAGAGCCTTTTGGGAGGTGTTTACAGGGTTATCTGATCATTGGAGATAAAATAAAATGTTCAGAGTGCTCTCCAAAGAATAAAACTGCAATAATATCCCTGGCTTTTCACAGTTTGTGAAAGCACGCTGCCTTGGTTTAAAGGCTTACCTTTGAACGACCTGCAGGTCCTTCTGCTTCTTTTGGATTGTCTCTTAGAATCTGGGACTTGTTTTTTGAAAGATGAACCAGACTCTACTTCTTTTGTGTCTACTTATCTACTTTACAGTCACCTTAAAGAAAACCCATAGACAGTTTGTCCTCTGTAGTATTTACTGAAAGAGAAATTAAATAATGACAAAACTAGCTTTTTATTCAGTATTAGTACTAAACATAGGGGTTTCTATAATTATTACGTCTAACAAATATTAACCAAAATGGTTGATGGCATTAGATATTCACTGTTGTTTCCCTCTTCTTCAGGGATTTTGCTTACGTGGCCAGAGACAAAAACACGCGGGTTTTAAAGTGCCACGTGTTTCGATGTGATACCCCCGCCGCAGCCATTGCCACAAGTCTTCACGAAATCTGTTCCAAGGTGAGTGTCATTACGGGAAGCGCCGCTGCATGAATGAGTTTATCCACTGCTTTGAACCAAGCCATTGAACTAAGCCTTTAATCAGAGTGCCTATTACAGAGAGAACAAAAATCTATTGCTGCTGATGCACTTCTCTAGAGCTACTTTTAACGCTTTCACTTAGACGATACCTGGACCTGGTATAGAAAACGCGTAGCCATGACTACAAATGAACTGATAAGGTTTCTCTTGGCATTTACTCAAGAAATTTAAACAAGTTCAAACAAAGGAGGGAAGTTTTATAATCCTCTAAAATGTAACGATTAGAAACTTGTTGGAGCACATGTGTAAACGTGTTTAATAGCTTTAAGGTGTCTATGTTGTAATCTTAAGATTGACCAACGTCTATTGGTGAAGTTTGCGTGAATCACTTGCTTATTCTACTACAATATAAATCAAGTTCAGCAATACCGTCAACATCATAATTATTTACTCAGCAAACAATTAGTTGTGGCTATGCCACTGTAGAAGCCAGAATAGCATTAGGCTGTATTGATGCTTAAAATAGTTTATTCAAATATTAAGAAATACACACATGAATATGACATGGGCGTAAAAATATTGAACACAATATCGCAATTTTTTTAATTTATTTTTTTTAATTTATTTTTGTAACGATTGTATAAATCAACATTTTGCCCCATAATCAATAGAATATTGATTTATTTTAAACTGTCTGCATAGGCCTATATGGTCATAGGTTAACACTATATAGTGTAGTACACTTTCATGTGCAGTTATTTATAAATAAATGTCAGACCAACTGACTGAAGACTCGTATATTGTTTCTGAAAGTGTGTGATTCAAGTTTTGGCTTCTGAATAATGGAAAAAAGAAAATTTATATTGCAATAAATGGTACTATCAAATCGCAATAAAGCAGAATCGGAGAATATATCGAATTGGCTCCCAACTATCGTTATAAAATGAAATTAGGACAAAAGCATATCCTTCCAGCCCTACTGAAAAACTGTTTTTTGTTTTGTCTACATTAGAGAGAGCTAATGTAATATAAAGCAACATTTTTATAATATATTTGTAAACGGGAGCTATGAGCTACTTGGAGCATGATAAGGTTGTACAGTTCTAATTCCCAAAAAAAATTATTTTGGTGAATATTTTCGTCTGACTTAGTTACAAACTAACTTAATAGGCTAGCAAGCAACGTAGCATGCCAGGGTAAACAGCACAGTGGATAGGTCAGCAACATAGCACAAAATGAGCCTTGTAAAGATTGCACAATAATAAACATAATAATTCATTTTATTCACTTTACATTTGAAAATCTCAAAGTGCTACTTTTGTAAAAACCTAAAAAAAAAAATACCTTAAAGGTATTGTGGACGATGTTATTTTGGCTTCAACTTCCAGGTGGATCATCTTAACTATTGGTCCACCTAATTGCCAATCATTCTGATGATATGTTAACATAAGGCCGTCGTACGTGCTTGTGCTCGTGCCCGGTGTGCATTGGGAATTTTGAAAATGGATTTTCACTTATCGGTGGCGAGTCTGACATTGTGGGAAAAGTGCAAATCTTCTTAAAGTAAGCCTGTATGAGGGATGCCAACTGCAACTTGTAAACAGAGCTGAAAAACTGGACTTGTGCACGCTCTCTTGCACACGTAGGCGTTCCCTCTTGGAAGCAGGTAGAGTGTTGTGCTTGTGCAGAGGGTGTTTCTTTTCTAAACTTTGGGAAAATCATCCTCTACACCTTTAAGGCTTGGTTTAAAAGCAGTCTGTGGGGCCTTCAGGTGGTCAGTGAAGGCGTTCCACAGCCTAGGAGCAGCAGCAGAGAAGGCCCTATCGCCCATGGTGAGTAGCTTAGGCGTAGGTGGTCTGAGGGTGTGAGTGGATTTTGAACGGAGGGTGCGTGAGGTCGTCTGGCGGGTGAGGAGCTCCTGGAGGTAAGGGTGGGGGAGCAGATTCATGGGTGAGGAGGGAAACCTTATACTCGATTCTGAGTTTGACAGGGAGCCAGTGAAGGGATTTACAGACATTGTTGTTAAGACTGACGATACATTTATTTTTGTTATTATTTTTAATGAACTAACAAGCTAGCTGGCCACAGTTGGGAAATAGGATACTACTTCAAATATTGAAAATGTAATGCTATATTTCCTGAGGCAATGCTTATGTGCTTCCACCTGTAATAATGTGACTGTTGTGCTGGGTGGTTAATGTTTACAGTGAAGCTACAGCGTTTTCTTCTTCTGCCTGCTTTAATAAAATCTCATTTCTGAGATATGACAAAAACTGAACATTTTTGTGTTTCCTTTTCAAAGTCTGATAAGCATTCACATTTCAGCGTATTGTTAGAAGGATGTTCATCATGGTGGTGTAAACCTAGACACAATGTAGGCAATTGTTTACACAAATAGCTTAATTCTAAGAAAAAAAGTACACTTATAGGTAGGGTATGTAATTTCCTCGAGATGCACTTTTTAAGTTTTTGGTTGAAATTGTCTTTATGTCCTGACAGAAATTAGGATCTCATGTGCTCTGAAAAAGGAACGATGAAAATCTGTCATCTGTAGCAGCTGTAAGCCTGTAAAAAATTCAACCAATGAAAAAAGACGGTTTGTTTTTTATTAACCAATCATGTCTCCCTGCTCATTCTCGACCCCTTACGTACAGCACCAGCACTTGTGTGAGTGAGGGGCGTGGCTTTAGAAGGAGCGCAGAGGGGAGGGGGCGGGTAAGAGCGGAGCACTGGAGGATGCTACTTTCACATTCATGCTAGTTTTTGAAAATTACCTACCCTGCCTTTATTAGTGTTGGAGTATTAAAGACCGATCGTGGGCTTGATCTTGTGACCATTGGAGTCCAGCACTGATCTGTTAATCTTCATTAATGTGATAATAATAAGAAGCTCTTGAAACTGTTCCTGAATAATTAATGTTGCAATTTGACTTAAATAATTTACCATTAGCTTATTGATTGATTTCCGGTGTCTTGTGTATCAGACACCTGCAAAAATTTAGAGATCAGTCCATCCTTCTTCTCGTCAGAAATATCTCTGAACACTTAATTCACATTCACCTACTTTTGGAAAATTTTAATAATTCTGAACATATCAGTGGGTTTTTAAATACTTACAAGAATTTTGTTAAACTAATTTGTCAAGATTTGAGAATTTTGCTTAATGTGCTTTGAAAGAGTTGCAGACACCTTGTTTTTTCTGGCATATGTATTCAATTTGTCTCAGCTTGTCTTGATCTTGAGGCATTTTGGTCTCTGGCCAGGCTTGGTTTTGGAAAATGTGGTCTTGATTACAACACTAGCCTACTGATTTACTGTATCAAATCCTTAGATTCCCCTAATGTTTGCCTTATGATACAGTAGCCATTAATATTAGGGAGCTAAGTAGCTATTTTAATGTGAGTGATTTGCTTTAGAAAAGCATGTCGCTAATACAGTGATGCTTCACTGGTAAAGCCTGTATTTCACCTGATTCTAGTCCTTTTGCTGCACACACAGACTTACATACTCTCTGAAAAGCATTTTTCAAGCAAAAAAAACCCCATTTATTCTTTTTCCCAGTAGTGAACTTGTGAAAGATAGCTCTACTTGGAACTACAGATCTTTTCCTCAGAGGCATGTTGACCCATTTACCGACAAAAGCCTTTTCTCTCCTTTAATTTCTCATTTCTTTGTCTGTCAAACTGATGGAGGAGTGTGTATCAGTGATGGGTGAATATGACCCTTCACATCCTCACACTGCCTATTTCAAACACTGGTAGTTTTTATTTCACTGCAGGGGGAGTGGAACTCTGTGACCTGGGTCTTGCAGTTGTGCTCTGTATGTGCGTCTTTGGGTGTGTGTGTGTGTGTGTGTGTGTGTGTGTACAGGCTTTCCTGCGTGCACGTGTGTATGTGTCTTCTCGTGAGTTCCCCTGGGTGCAGATTTGCAGACTCACCACAGGCTGCGACATCAGCAATTAATCAAGTATCTGTTGCAGAAAAAGGGTGCGGTGCAGGCCAGGACCATGTCCAAACATTTACTGGGTCAGATGGTAAGAGGAAAGGACAGCAAAGGAATGAATGAATACAAAAGATCCTCAGACTCGATCCGTGCACCCTTCGGTCTTTGTTTATTCCGTTTCAAAGCCAAATCAAAATAACAAATAAACGGTGTGGTTGTTTTGTTTTACTGACTTTAAACCTGAACAGAAATACCGAAAAATAAAAAAACCAGACAAGCAGCATTTTTTTTGTTTTAAGATTAAATCTTTTGTTTGTGATATTTGAATATTTACGGGGAAACTATGGATGAGAGCTTCATGTTTTAAGCTCACCACACAGAGGGGACCCACAGATGGGGGTCGATGACGTTTTTTTGAAGAGTTATTGATGCTAGTCCGAATCTGTGAATATCTGCCAACGTTACCAAACAGTGTTACGGTCCAAATAGTATCCAAATAAACTGTTGAATGACTATTGACTGTGAGGCAGGTGTGAGGAACAATAACTGTTAGAACTTCTACGATTTGACATTTTTGCAAAAACAATGACAGCTTTTTGGAGGGCAGTAAAACATATATATTTTGCGAACGTTTTATATACCGCAAGCCACTAATGGCAGCACACACGGAAGTTGATCGCAAGAAATGAGGAGCACCAGTAGATTGATTACACCACCTGTGGTACCTTTAACCACATATCATGTGCATGTTTTACATACCATCCATTTTACACAATTAATCCCGATTACTGAGCCTTTAAAAAATTAACCTATAAAACTTACACTTTCTGTTGTACAAGCTTTCTGTTAGCATCTCTTATGATAACGGGCCAGTTTGATCCATGTCATAAATCAGCTGTAAAATACAATTTGTTTATCTAATAGTTACCTTATTAGGGTTCTTAATCAATGAAAATTGGTTGTTAATATTTTTGGTGTGGGCGTCTGAGCCTTTTTTCTGTCAGTATACCCCTAGATTTCAATTTATATATATATATGATACTCAAGAGAACGTAGTGGGAAAAGTTGATATGAAACTTGTTTTAATAATATATAAATAACTACGTATGTGTAAGACATAGAACAGTAACATGGCTATAGAGGTTTGCGTTTAATTAAATTCTAAATGACAGTTTTCGTAGAATTTCCATGCCAATTACAATTACAAAGTCAATTATCTGAACTCAATTACAATTCAATTAACAATTTTGCGATTACAATTTCAATTGACCCGTACCATTTCTATAGGAAACAGTTGTGCCATTAGACAGCGATAGGAACCTGGACGCAGGCAGATGGAAATGTTTCTTTTTTACTTTTTTACTTTTTTTTTATCATGCTAAATAAAAATGTAATTTTAAGCCTGTGTTGCCTGTTTTTAAAATGGCTGCTTCTCCTCTTTGTCTTTTATTACTGTAGTTTTTTTTTCTCACATCTTTTTTACCTCCAACAAGGAGGAAATATTTTCACCTGCGTTTATTACCCATATTTGTTTGTTTGTTAGCAGGTTTACGTCAAAGTACTAACTATTTTGACAACATTTCAACCAAACACAGACCTTACGTCATGGAAGATTTTATTACAGAAATTTCTTCCAAGCCTTTAAAGTGTGAATGATCACTCTACCATGATCAGTATCACTGATCCAGATAATAAGGGATATTTGGCACTTGACCGAAGTTTGACTCTCTCCATGTTTTTCCCCAATTTCTGTTTTCTTATCTCCACTCTGCATTTCCTCCTCCTGCCCCTCCTTTTGCCTAATTTCCCTTACGCTCTCATCTTCAGATTATGGCTGAAAGGAAAAGTGCCAAGGCTGCAGCCGGCAGCTCAACTCAGAATGGCTCTGATGTACCGCTACAAGGTACACACACACACACACACACACACACACACACACACACACACACACACACACGCACACGTGCACACAAATCTTCACCTGACTTTAATGAGTAAAAATTGTAAAGTTAGAGTAAGATTTATGACAGGAAGTTGAGGATGTGACAAAACATTACCAGTTACTCTAGACACATTTAGACCCTTTACGGCTGATATTTGATTTATACAGCAGTTTTTATCATCTTGTCATTTACAAGCAGAGAAAAACTCAAATCCTGACACAGCATTTGACTTTTAGTTTCTGCCACTTGTGCTCCTGGTTACAGAAGAACACCTTGATTTGAACGCTGATATCCATTTAGTCAAACTTAGCCTAAGGCACTTCTCTTTCTCCTGAGATTACAGGTGCTTTTGTATGTGGCAGTAGATAAGAAAGGAGATGGGCAATAAGCGAGACAGCATGGCTTAGTTTACTTTATTTGTTATGCCTAAATGTAAAAGCCCAATGGTCAGCAACACAAGGCTTTTGAGTGTCTTGCTGTGAATCAAGTTTTATTTGTGTGCAATCTTTCCCTTAGTGTTTCCTTCTGGATCCCATCCCTGCATTTCTTTCCATCTGTAACTCTCTTTATGCTTTGTTGAAAATGTCCCCTAGAGTTCCAGGAGCTGTACTGGGTAATAAAGAGATGGTACTCGTGTTTGGTTTGGGACTGGCTAGGGAACTGTACTCTCAAAAAGCTTTATTCACACTGAGCTAATAGAATCTTCCATAATTGCACACTGGGGCTGGTGACGTCAAAGGTCATGAGATCATTTGTGATAAACACAAGCTTGGAGTGGTTCTTACTAGACTTGTACAGAGAGCACAGCTGTACGTAGGACGTAAGTTACAGCGATTCAGTAGTTCCTAATCTGTTAACCCCAGCTGAAACCACAAAATGACTATGACGAAAATGTTTAGTTAACAAAATTAACACTGCTGTCTGTCTGTCTGTCTGTAAAGCAGCTGGTTCAAATTATTCAAAATTTACATAAATCTGTGTAATGCTAAATTTACTGAAGCAGTGTAGACGATTAAGTCATTCATTAAAAAGGGACAACAAGGCTGATAGGGAACTCTCTAAACTTTGATCCATGCGTATGGCACAGCTGTGAGAGAAATCCTCAAAATGAAAGGTTTACTTCTAAAGCATTCTGTGCTTCCTCTGCTTCAGTGTATCAATAACATCTGAAATAAAAAAACAATAAACCCACACATTTAATTACTCCTAAACATTTGTAAAGTGACATTATGAGTAAAGCCGAGAAGAGGTACATGATTTTGTAGCGCACACAAAGTTAAGGGCCAGGGGCCAAATCCAGCCCGTTAGAGTGTCCATTTTGGCCCGCAGGAGAAAGTCAAAAAGTCAAAGAAATCATGAATCATTTTGTAAATTATCAACTAATTCAGTTGTAGATATCTCCAAAATAATACACAAATTCAAAGAACTCGACAATATAACAAGACTCACATTTTCCTTACGCTTATATCACATGATGGCAGTCATTTTTAATCTGAAATTGTTGAAATAACTCAATATTTTCCAAATGTTCCACAAAATTTCTCAAAATTATGTAAAATTTGGCGACAAAATCTAAAAGATTTGAAGTGAAAATTATGCAGGTATTGATATGTGTCACTTATTGCTTTTATATTATCAGTGTCAGACATATTTTAGAATTAATTCATAAATTGAAGTACAAACTAGAGCACAATAATCCTGCCTAAAATCTGCAGCGCACATAAGTTCAACTGCTTTGTATTTGGCCCCTGAACTAAACTGAGTTTGACACCCCTGGTGTAAAGGATATTACTGAACAAAGCTGCCGCTTACTATCTTCACACAAAGAGTATCTAAAGTATAAATACATTTACACTATAATTGAATCATAATAACGTGTCGTGACACAAAAGTTAAGTTTTTAATAGTGTGTGGTTACATTCATTAGCAGTCACTGTACAGACTCGTCACATTCACACTGTGTGGCTCTGTATGTAGCACGGATTCTAGCCTGTAAGCAGCAAGTTTGGCCATGTTTAACACATGATAAATTTAACACAATAACACATTTCCTTGCTTTAACATCTTGACAGCTTAAAAATGCCTGTAGAAATGTATGAAATGGCACCAAAGCCCAGCAAAGCTAATTTTAACATGGAAACAAACACAGAAATACTCCCAAATTCATTGTTACACACATTCGACAAAAAGACTTAAGTTGCATCAGAAACTTTCCTGGTTATGTAGCAGTTTGTAGCAGTTAAATCGTCTTCTTTTCCATTCTTCCCAATTATTTTCCACCTGCCTCCATTCAAGATCAATGAGTGAGACACTGTGTGCGAGAGGGTTTATTCTATGCAGTATTTTCCATTTGGTTTGTTCCACTTCGTTCCAAACAATTACTGAAAGATAGAAAAAAGGCCCGAGTACAACTCATCCACTAATTTAAGTTGCCCCAGTGTGTGTGTCTGCCCAACCAGAGAGAAAGGAGCTTCACATCAGAATATAAACACACGACTATATCTTCTCTTACATTGACAGTTGACCTCATTAAATCCCAATTACAGTTTCTTTGAGTCAGAAGCTGGTTTTCCACAGCTCTACGCCTCAACCCCGAATGAAAGACCTTTTCGGAGAAACATCCTCTACATTTTTTATAGCATTAGCTTGATAAACTCACAAAGGGATTGAAATAAAACAAGAGGGTATTGAGGTAGATAGAAACACCAGGCTTTGAATGAAAAACTAGATGAGTGGAGAAGATCTTTCTAGGATAGAAGTAACACATGTTTGACCCAACATGTACGTGTGACAATATATACATACTGTACATGCATAACTGAACAATAGCGTTCAGTACCGTTAAACGTTCTGAAGTTTTGACCGAATGCGTCTGTGCTTTTCTTTGGTAGACTTTACTTTAGTAAAGCACAGATGTATGGAATGCAGGGGGAGATGCAGTGGGGCCGTTCGGCTAAAGTCGAGGGCTTGTCATTGGTCTGATTCGGAATTGTGGCTGAAAAAATGATACGGTATAGTTAGAAAGGCACCACTTGCTCACACCCAGTTCCTTCCCAGTTTCAGAAATTAAATAAGGCTGCCTCTTTACAAATGCTCTACATTCCACTGTCCCTAGAGAAGGACTGAAAGCTGAGAAAGTATGAGCAAAGATCTACATGCCTACACCATACCAGCCTGTCATTGCCCGATCTCATTAGATCTCTGAAGCTAAGCAGGTCTGGGTCTGGTTAGTATTTGGATGTGAGACCACTGAGAATTGCAGGGGCCACAGTGGGGGACAGTCACTTCAGTGGCATCTGTCATTGTGTCCTTGGGCAAAACACTTTACCCACATTGCCTAGTATGAATGTGATGTGTGAGTGAGTGTTTGTGGTGGTCAGAGGGACCGATTGCGCACTACCGTCAGTCTGCCCCAGGGCAACTGTGGCTACAATAGTAGCTTACCACCACTAAGTGTGGAGTGAAAGAATAATGCCTTGATTCTGTAAAGCGCTTTGAGTGTCTATGATGAAGCGCTATATAAAATCCAATGCATTATTATTATTAGATAAAATGTCTAGGACCTATAATTTTTTGTAACCATAGAATTCACTAAATAGAAGTGGCAGTATTTTAATTTTTGCATTTATTCAGACAAAGTCATGCGGAAATGGGAATATAACACGGAATACACTCTCACGTGCATGTTGTGGGACAATAGCGCACATTTGCACCCTATTATTCCATAACAAAGACACATAAATCTCACAATATTCAAAAGAATGCCTGACTTCATCTCCCTTTCGTATTCTGTATTTTGTGGAGCATTATGTGCTTTATTGATGTCATCATGTGTTGAAATCTTTCCTTAAATGTGTATAAACAGCATTTCTTTTCTGACTGCAGAGCCCAAGCATACAACTTATGTACACTTTATAGTATAGTGTATAGTTCATTGTTTTCCTCCATTCATTTATCTTCTATGTTAATGCTATTCAGGTTTTCAGTTCAACCTATCCCTGCGTACTCAGGGAAAACCTGCTCCAGTTACTTACAGAATCTGTGGCATACATTTGGAACCAGATCAGCTAATGTATGTTTAGGGAGAACATGCAAACCAGGAAGAGGACTTACCTATTCCATAACAATCCAGTGCTCAGGTAGAAATGCTTTGAGGCATTTTTAAATTTTAAAGAGTTAAAAAAATTTTTGAATCGTCGATAACAGGTTTCATCCTCATTCATTTTATATGGCTTCAGTGCTCTAAATCAGTGTTTCTCAAATGGGGGTACATGTACCCCTAGGAATACGCAATGGCACTAGAGATGGGGTACTTGAGAGAGAAAGAGAGAAATAATGGAAAATTAAAGAAAGCATTACAAATATGGGGGTTTTATGATGTTTATTTTTAGTTTAAAATTATAATCCAGATAATAATGATGGAAATTATTTTAACTAAAACATTAACTGAAAGCACAAGGGACAGTCTTGGTCCCACATCAGGCGGGAGATGACTGGAAATGTTCAAAACCATAAAAATAAATCTATTCAGAAGCCACTAAATATTGTTTCATTCAACTTATTTAGAATGAGATTCTTTAAAATGTGTGTTATCACTAATTTATTCTATCTATAAATGTTGTAGTCGGACAAAGGGGGTACTTGGATTCAGAAATATGAGAAAGAGGGTACTTTTTGAGAACCACTGCTCTAAAAAGGTTTTCTCTGCCTCTGATCTGATTCCTGCTATTCCATTTTCATGTCTTCTCTTTTCAAACACCTCACTAGATGTGTTCGTATGTGTTTGACAGTAGCTTTGTCTTCGTTACTCTCCTCTACAGAGTTCCCAATGCCAAAGACTGAACTAGTGCAGAAGTTCCATGTGTTCTATCTGGGAATGACCTCTGTAACTCGGCCAATAGGTAAAACTGGAGTCTGTGTGTGTCCATGTAAATCCCTCCTCCTGCTCTAACTGTGCACTCTCCTGTGTTACTCTACAGGTATGGACATCATAAATGGTGCGATAGACAACCTCATATCATCCACGGGTAAGGAGGACTGGACTCCGGTTATACTGAGCATCGCTGACACCACGGTGGCAGTGATCAAAGAGAAGGTGAGACTTCTGGTGGCATCATGAGAACTAACAAATAGTTACAAACTTTGCATTCAGTTAGAGAGAGCGATCTGTTAGGACTCTGATTACGCTGTGTGATGGCTGTGCAGGAGGAGGAAGAGGAGGCGTTGGTGGAGTGCCGTGTCCGCTTTTTGTCCTTCATGGGCGTGGGACGGGATGTGCATACGTTTGCCTTCATTATGGACACGGGGAACCAGCATTTCCAGTGCCACGTGTTCTGGTGTGACCCCAATGCAGGATGTGTATCTGAGGCTGTGCAGGCGGCGTGTGTGGTAAGTTATGGTGGGAGGAGATCTTATGATTGCTGTAGGCCAGGGCTGTCAAACTCATTTTAGTTCAGGGCCCGAACATAAATTAGTTTTATCTTAGGCGGGCCACAGGTTTTAGGTGGGAAAATGAGCAATTTCACTTACAATCTCCACAAGTTTGCACTTTGACGTATAAATGATACATAAACAATATAAGGCACCAACAATATCCAAGCAATAAGTGACAGATATCAGTCCCTGCAGGATTTTCTCTTTTAAATGTCATTGATTTGGTTAATAATTATGAGAAATCATTTCAGGAATATTGAGATTTGAGATTTAAAAATACTGCAGTCATGTGATAAAAGCATGGGAAAATTGTGATCCTCCAAATATTGTGGATTTTGATTGAATTTGTGTATTTAGAAGGGCTGAGATATCTACATGGTAGTTTATACAATAATTTATGTTTGTTTGGGTTAGTTTTTTTCTATGTTTTGCGCATGCAGTCAAAGGGCAACACTACAAAAAGTGCAATCTTTTAAAGACAGCAATGCATGTTTTGTTATTGCAATTAAAATAAATGAATTTATTTTATTGCATAATTGTGACCATCACCAGCCCTCCCTAAGGAAGGGTAATAAATACTTTATTAAAGGGAGGATATAAAGAGAGAGGGCAGTGTTGCACCTAGGTGAGGGGGAAGGGAACAGGGAAGAGGGAGTCAGGGTAGGACAATGGAAAGGGTGGGGAAGGGTTGACTGTTTTAAGTTGACAGTGAGATGTGATGTTATAGTTGTGCTTATTGTGCTGTGTAATCAGTTCAGCCAGTCTGGTGACACGTGTGGAGCTTAGGTATAATGACCGTGAACAGAGGGAAGGAGTGAGTGGTTATACCTAAAACTGGTATTTGGGTTCAACGTGCGTAAGGTCAAAACCAGTATGAGTTTTATCCCACAGCCCAAGGCCAGTGCATCCATGACCAAGAATCACTTGGGTTATTTAAATTGTTAACTAACAGCTTGTAAGTTTCATAAATCCTTAACAAATTGTCAGCAAAAAATCAACAAGCAATTTATAACTCATTAACTAACAGTTTATTAATGATCTATTAACCACTTATAATGGATAGTTATTTTAGTGTTTCTACATATTTTGATAATTGTTAACTACGTGTGTGTAAGCCATAGAACTGTAACATGGTTCCCCAGTTTTGCGTTTGATTGAATTGTAATTGACAGTTTTTATAGAATTTACAGTCAATTACAAAGCCAATTATCTGAACTCTATCAATTCAATTATGATTACAACAGAAAGATATTTTTTCAATTACAATTATAATTAGGTCATAATTGCAATTAATTATCTATATTACGCAATTACAGTTATAATTGACCCCAGCCCTGGTGTAAAGCCTTGCACAGATGAATAATTGATCAAACCCTGACTTTTATCCTGTCAGGAAGCTTAAATATTAGCCACTGATTGTTAAACCTCCTTCTTTCCCTCCTCACAGCTCCGCTACCAAAAGTGTCTGGTGGCACGGCCGCCCCCCCAGCGGGCTGGCTCCTCCTCCTCCTCACCCTCTGCAGACTCAGTGACTCGGCGTGTGAGCGTCAGCGTGAAACGCGGCGTCCAGTCCCTCATAGACACTCTGAAAACCAAGAAACAGCCGTCAGAGCTCCCACAGCAATGACAGTCACCACCTGCACCTGCACCAAGCCTGGAAGCCACGCCCACAAACCATCCCACCAACACGTAATCAGTGACAGTCATGGTAACCTATGGTGTACATACAGCATAACAAACATTACGGCAGATACAGATGAGGTGAGCTGTTCGTGAACATGCCTGATGTTTAAAAAAAAAAAAAAAAAAAGAAAAAGAAGAAAATGTGAGAAATGAGAAAACTCACCTGTTAGTTGTAATGAAAGGAACATGGCTCCTGTATGGACTCCTTAAAAAGATGGATTAGTGCACATGTGTCAAACTCAAGGCCCAGGGGCCTAATCCGGCCCTTTAGAGCAGTGTTTCTCAAATGAGGGTACGCGATGGCACTACTTATGAGAGAGTGGAAAATTAACAAATAAAGTAACCAGAAGTGATAAAAACTATAGAAATGAATCTATTCAGGTGCCACTAAATCAGTGTTTTTCAACCTTGGGGTTGGGACCCCAGGTGGGGTTGCCTGAAATTTTGGAAAAAATTAAGATTTTCAATTTTTTTCAAGTAGTATTTTTTTTTTTTCATCAAAACAGCACACAATTTCATATTTTTATACTTTCACTCTGTGAAATGTAAATCTACTTCAACTAAATATACTGTGTGTGTATATATATATATATATATATATATATATATAACTTCCTCACCCACCGCGGGCATTCTCTTTATTTATCTCTTTATTTATTTATTTATTTATTTATAATTTTTTTTCCTCCAAGCTCAGGTCCTCTACCAGAGGCCTGGGAGCTTGAGGGTCCTGCACAGTATCTTTGCTGTTCTTAGCACTGCACTTTTCTGGACCGAGATGTCTGATGTATTTCCTGGGATCTGCTGGAGCCACTCCTCCAGTTTGGGGGTCACTGCCCTGAGTGCCCCGATGACCACGGGCACCACTGATGCCTTCACCCTCCAGGTTTTCTCCAACTCTTCTCTGAGCCCCTGGTATTTCCCTAGTTTCTCGTGTTCCTTTTTCCTGATGTTGCAGTTACTTGGTATTGCTATGTCGACCACAACGGCTTTCCTCTGCTCTTTGTCCACCACCACAATGTCTGGTTGGTTCGCCATTACCATTCTGTTTGTCTGTATCTGGAAGTCCCACAGGATCTTGGCTCGGTCATTCTCTACCACCTTTGGAGGTGTTTCCCACTTTGACCTTGGGGTTTCCAGCCCATACTCTGCACAGATGTTCCTGTACACTATGCCAGCCTGGTTATGGCGCTCCATGCAAGCTTTCCCTGCCAGCATCTTACACCCTGCAGTTATGTGCTGGACTGTCTCATTGGCCTCTTTGCACAGTCTACACCTGGGGTCTTGTCTAGTGTGGTGGATCTGGGCCTCTATTGCTCTGGTGCTCAAGGCCTGCTCCTGTGCAGCCATGATGAGTGTCTCTGTGCTGTCCTTCAGTCCAGCTCTGTCTAGCCATTGGTACGATTTCCTAATATCCGCCACTTCAGTTATGTTTCGGTGGTACATCCCATGTAGGGGCTTGTCCTCCCATGATGGAACCTCCGGCACCTCATCTTCTGTTCCCCATTGTCTGAGACATTCACTGAGCACGTCATCTGTTGGAGCCTTGTTCTTGATGTACTTATGAATCATGTGTATATATATATATATATATATATATATATATATATATATTAGAGATGTCCAGGAAGGTTAGAAGGCTAAAACATGCGTTGTATATAGTGGTTTTTGGTGCATCATATTAGTGTAATTGTGGCTTTTCTTCTATTTTGTTGGACTTTTTTTAGCATGATGTATTTTCTCACCTAGTTTTTATTTGCATGATGCATTTACAAGTTGAAATGCGGTATCCATGGTAATGATGACAAAGAATTGAGCTAATAGAAAAACCTGACTTTTACAGATATTCACATAATATTACAGATATTCTTTCGTCGCTAAAGAGTAAGGAATCATTTATGAACATGTTTAAAGCTTTAGATCTTTGAGCATATTGTAATCAAAGTGTTCTGAGTGGACAGTGAAGCTATTCTTCTTCTCCTGTCTCAGCCAATCAGAGATCTTTCTACAAACACGTGTGCTCCATGAGCTGTTTTTGGCGTTAGGCGTTCAGGTTTCCTCGGTAGAAAAAGTGTAATGACGGACATCCCAGCAAAAGTCTCCATAACAGCGTTATGCTGCGTTCACACCGGATGCGTCACGAAATGTCCGTATGTCCAGATTACATACAAAGTCAATGGATAGATGCATCCCAGATGCAAAATCTTTCCAGTGCGGTGCAATCCGCACGTCAAGTGCGTTGGCCGTGCGAGCGCGCTCCCGATTTTACGCATATCTGCACATTCGCAAGAGTTGAAAATATTGAACTTCTGCGGCTGTATCGCATGACGAAAGCCAATCAGAGTCTTTGTTGACTATGACGTCAGGCCGTCAACACGAACACCGATTTGTTCGTGTTGACGTGTATAGACTAATGACATTCTATATTGAGAAAAAAGTCGCTAAGAGCGTTCGGATAATATATCGGTAAGGGAGGTTTGGTTATGATTTCAAAACGGAGCGGATAGAGGATTCTACAAACTGCAGCTTTAAGAGTAGAAGGTGTTTCTGCCCGCTGCCTATGCTTCTGGACATCCCTGATATACACAGTATATGAGGTCAAACATGATCAAAAACTAATCCTAGAAACACAATCCAAAAAAAGATGAGCCACTGCACTAAATAATGTTTATTTCCACTTATTTACAAAATGAGATTGTTTTAAATGTGTGTTATTACTAGTTCATCCCATCACAATGCTCTATAGTTGTTTTTAGGTAAAATGTTGTAGTCAGACAAAGGGGGTACATGGATTCAGAAATCAGAGAAATGGGGTACTTGAGCCTAAAGAGTTTGAGGAACACTGCTCTAGAGCATCTAATTCAGCCTGCAGGAGACAGTAATTAATTCCCAATAATCACGTTGTAGATATCTCAAATTCAACATTATTTTTAGGAGCTTGCAGTTTTCCTTTGTTTTTTTTTTGTTTTTTTTTATATCACATTAATGGAGTCATTTTTAATTGCAAATTGTGGAAAAAACTCAATTGTTCCACAAATCTTGCAATTTTTCTTAAAAACAATTCCACAGCATTCCTCTAAATTACACAAAAAATGGTTACAAAATCAACATTATTTTAAGTGAAGATCTGGCAGGGCCTGATATTAAAAACTACGGCACAATTGATGTTAAGGTAAAAATCTGTGGCCCACTAAAGATTAAAAATTGGCCCCTATTTGGCCCCTGAACTAAAATGAGTTTGACACCTCTGGATTACTGGGTCATGTACTTTTCCAATGTTTACAAGAACAACCAGACAAAAAAAAAAATTACATTTGCATACTGGAGACACTTGTTGATTCACTCAATGTTCTTCTCCATCTGAAATGCAGAAAGCAGACCCACCAAAAGCACTAAAGGTGGGGGAAAAAAAAAAAAAAAAGACGGTGTACCACCTCCTCTAATGATAATTGAATTGGTTGTAATGATAAATGATGTGTAAATGATTGTAGTTAGAAAGAGAGTTATTGTAGATAGAAAGGTGACGGTGTCATTGGTTAAACATGGGACGGAGGATTAGTTTGATTTTGCATGTTTTATTGACGGCTGATGTGAAGAGTTAAAGGTTTCAATAGGAAGAGATTCAGCACAAGTCATCACCACTCAAACAGGACTGGATATTCACTGGCACAACGACAAAAATACAACTTAAAGAGTAACTGAACGCCTGCTTTCTCCTGATCCGCCACAAGGAGGAAAATTTAAAAAAAATGCCTTGATTATGGGCGGGGCTCCTGGAGCAGTTAAGCCACGCCCAGTCTATACTATAAAATCTCCAATGAACAATCTATGCTATGCTAATTAGTTACTCATAACTCAATATACCTCTCTATTCATTCTTCTCTCAATCCAACATACTCACTACAGATTGTAGAGCCCATAGGTAGTAGTTTTTATAAAGGGGGCGGGGTTAACGGTGTTGGTTGTGACACAAGATGATCCCAAAACATCACATGATCTTTGTTCTCAGCCAATAGCGAAAATCAATTGTAATAGCCTGGTTTCAACCCATAGAGGGCAGTCATTCTGATGTTTTACAACTAAATATGACAAATTTAAATACTTTGACTAAAAAGGGGGATTTGGGGTTCAGTTACTCTTTAAATAAACTAATATCTACTGATTGACTGCTTATATACATACTTTGGTGATTTCTACTTGATTTTCCTAAAAAATGATTCAATCATTGAAATTGTATGCATTTTATTTTAAAGTTAAGGAGGTAAAACACTGAAGAATGTTGCTTTATCTCCTTTGAAACTTTACAAAACCCTCAGGAATCTTTACGCATAAACCCAAAAAATATTCCGACACCTGGCTTTGATGACAGCTCCTCTTCCTCATGCTTGAACGCAGCAGGAAAGATTCATATCGGTGTCCCGCGGCGAGGATCAACTGTATGTTCTTTTCCACGGTAAATCTTGCCAGTGAACTCCCACTCAAAAATAAACACTACGCATGTCTAGCAGTTAAAAAACGTCTGCTGTCACTACTGTCGACGCGTTTTTTTTACAACCGTCCCATGGCTCTGGGCGACGCCTGCACTCCATGTGAACTCTGAGGATTTTAAAGACGGTTGTGAATGAACAAACTGACAAACAGCAGAAATGCTACAAACGCTTCATTTCTGTTCTTCACCCACCTCTACACTGCGTACATGTAATCTGTTGTGACAATAAATGCATTAACAAATGGAAAAACATGGAGTCATTTATTTAGCTCGTGTGCACCATGATTACTGCTCATTATTATGTTAATATTAAATACTGAAAAGTACCTCACGGTAAAAGGTTAAAGACAGGGTTGGGGTTAATTACACTTTTCAGTTACAGTTATGTTTTCAATTCAAATTCATGTTCAATTACAATTCATTTATGATTACTGTACAGTACCCAGCCTTTTTTTTTTTGCAATTACAATCAAATTACAATATTTTTTTTTATACTCAGAAAAACAATTTCAACTACATTTTCAATTACTAAAGTTCAATTAGAATTAAATAATAATAATAAAAGTTAACCCTCCTCTTGTGTTAGCTTTCTGTTAGCATCTAATAATAATAATCGTTCCTAAATCAGTTATAAAATACACTAAAAACAAATATCTATCATCTAATTTTTTTCCTATCTATTGGTTACATTGTTAGGCCTCATAATCAATGAAAATATACCTTTTTGATATTTTTGGTGTGGGCGTCGTCTTAAGTCTTTTTGGTGTCACTATAGCCCTCGATTAAATTTTTTTTAAATGGTAAAATGTGGGAAAACTTGATATGAAACGTAATTAAATAATTGTTAACTACACGTGTAGAACTGTACATAGGACTTTAACATGGTTCCCCAGTTTTGAGTGAAATTATAATTGACATTTTTTATGGAATTTTGATGTCATTTATCTGAACTCAATTACAATTTATATACGATAATGACAGCAACAGAGTTTTGAAATTACAATAATAATTATGCCATAATTGTAATTGATTATCAATACGCAATTATTGACCCCAACCCTGGTTAAAGTTACAAAATAAATCAATCTTAATTTACTTCATCATATTGTGTGTAATTAGATCTATTTTTTCTATCTTAAGAGATGACTGTACATTATTATTATTATTATTATTATTATTTTCTATTAACACAATCAATAAAACACCTACTTTAACTTCTGTCCTTTACAACAACAGCCCTGCATAGAACGGATTAAAACACATTAGAATAACTGACATTTACAAGTAAAGTGCTTGACTTTGTTTTTAAACTAACTAAAATATTTTAGAAATACTGCAGTTAATAAATCAGCTCTTCTATTGCACATATATTAAGGCGCATATTCATAACTACAGTAAAGCCTCCAGGAGATGCTGGATACACGTACATATTTCAATCAAAATGTAATCAAAAGTGGTCATAGAAAGAGATTAAATCCCTGACAGTTTTATCCTGGCTTTATATTTTATTGACATAAGAGATGCTCGGTGCCCCAGAGAACTTGATGGTTTTTAGACGAGCAGTCGATGTGTAGTTTCTGGCTTGGCTAAATCTTGGCGCTAAATGTAGTGTTTAGAAGTTTAGTATTAGTCTAGAAGCGTTTATGGTTAAAATAATTCAGGAGTGCTGAAGGACTGCATGTTCTGTGTTTGAGTCCAGTGAATAAGTAAACAGGGCCCACCACTGAGTGTGACCCTTAACCAGGGTTAGGGTCAATTACAATTGTAATAGATAAATAATTACAATTCTAATTGTAACTTTAAAAATCTGTTGCTGTTGTAATAAATAAATTGTAATTGAGTTCAGATAATTGACTAATTGTAATTGCCATGAAAATAATTCAAAAATTGTCATTTATAATATAACGCAAAACTGGGGAACCATGTGACAGGTCTATGTACAGTTCTACACATACTGTATGTAGTTAACAATCATCAAAATATGTTTATATCAAGCTTTCCCGCAATTTACCATTTAAAAACATTGAAGTTCAGGGGTTTAGTGACACAAAAAAGGCTCAGATGCTCACAACATAAATATTAAAACCTATAATTTCATTGATTATGAAGCCAAATAAGATAAAAACAAATAGAAAAGAAATTAAATGATAGATATTTGTTTTTAGTGTATTTTACAGCTGATTTAGGACCAGTTATCATAAGAGATGCTAACAAAA
This sequence comes from Gouania willdenowi, assembly GCF_900634775.1. Lineage (NCBI taxonomy): Eukaryota > Metazoa > Chordata > Actinopteri > Blenniiformes > Gobiesocidae > Gouania > Gouania willdenowi. The sequence goes on from NC_041053.1 coordinate 17,466,455, forward strand.
AGCTAATACAAGAGAAGGGTTAACTTTTATTAGGTTATTTATTTCAGGCTCAATAATTGTGATTATTTGTAATTGGAAAGAATGCAATCGTAATTGAATTGTTAATGAACATTGGTTATTGAAACTTAATTGTAACTCCCCTCAGGGGGACAAGTGGTAAAATACAGAGGCTGAATTATTATAATGGAAATAGAGGGGGAGATTTGTCTGCAGTCCCCTTTGAGGGGAAGACGTACACGGGTTGAGGGGGGGTCTTCTTCTTGCTGTACCAGGGGCTGTGGCTCACTCCTGATCCACTGCGTTGGGGGGGGAGGAAGCTTGGGAAGTGAACAGGAGGCAGGACCAGAACCACAGGTTTCAGCACTTCCTGGGCTCTACGGGGGCGGAGGAGGGGGGCCACAGGGGGAGCGGGTGGGGCGGTGCGGCTGGTAGAAGAAGACGTCATGTTGAGAGCGTGAGAGATGATTTTAGTAGGTGTGTCATTTTGTGGATGGGTGGAGGAAGCAGGAGCAGACGAGGTGGAGTATTTTTGTCTGGAGTCCCAGAAGACCCTCACTGCAGAGCTCTTTACGGGCTGAAAGTGCCGCCCTTTGGGCTGTGCTGGAACACAAGCAAAAATAGACCTTTTTTTTTTCTAGTTCCTTTACCTGATGAATTATCAAGCATCTGTCTCAGAGAGGCAACATTTACCCCAGGGGAGCCACAAGAATGTGACTATCTGATCCTAGGGCCACATTATCAATATTCATGTCAGCATTAAAAATAATAACCAACCTGAGCAATAAAGCAGGAAAAAACAAAGGGTCATTTTCTATGTTTTTCTGTCATTTTTTATGTTTTTGTTGTTATTTTGTTGGAGTTAATCTGTGTGCTTTTGTAATCATTGTCATTCTGTTTAAGTTCATGTTGATGTTGTCACTTTGTGTTTTTGGAGTCATTTATGTATATTTTTTGCAAATTTGTTGATTTTTGTTCTTGTTTAGTGTAGTTTTGGAATCATTTATGTATTCTTTGTTTAGTTTTTTTAGTATTTTTTTTTTTTATATATATATTTGTTGTTTTTTTAGTGAATCTGTATATTTTAGCCTGTTTTGTAAAATGTTCTGTTTATTTTGTGTGTTTTTGGAGTAATTTTGTTTGTTTGCTGGATGGTCCTTGCCCGTGTTTGATCTGTCTGATGGACGGAGCGACTCTGATCTCTACAGAATAAACTGACTGTGATTGACAACGTCTTATTGATTTATCATATTGAATAAAAGCAATGTTTTTCATAGTGAAAGAAAAGCCAGCTGTGCGTTTTATCACCATCTTCATCAAAGTTGGCACTAAAGTTTGTATTTGTTGGACTTGTTAGTATTTTTACTGAACAGCTGCATGTTGGTCGATGGAATTGACAATATTGTTTTCTTAATTATTCAAAACAATTTTATTTGAACTTAAAATGCTTCTTTTTTTTAATTTTTTTTATTTTTTTACTGATGGCCACTTTAAATTTGGTGCAGCCGTTGAAATAATTCATTTCATCCAAAAGGAAGAAAAACTACATAAATAAATGTGATTTACTGTATGTGACCTTTTTTCATTACAGATAAAAGCATATGCAAATAATTTATTTTGAAAATCTGTCGTTTTTGGTAAAATTACTGTCCCCGTTTTGAGTTTTAAAAATCTGGTCACCCTATGCTAACATGTAGCCATGCTAACATGTAGCCATGCTAACGTGCAGTGTCAGTGCATAATCCTTCCATTCGGATCCTTTAAAACGTATGTGCGAAATGCGTCGACATCCAGTCGGCGTATTTTACAGCAGGTCGTGCACTATTTAAAATATTTAGAAATTCATGTTTCGAGTGAATTTCGATGTATTTTGGTTCTTATTTTATTTTTTTTCTGTTTGCTTTTTGATTGTCAATGTTGTGTTTTGATCCGTTTTTGTGTATATCGTCTTCCTTTTTTTAAAAAAAATAACAATTAAAAACATCACTAAACAGTCACATATTTACATGTGTACTATTAAAATATTGAACAAACGTCGTATGGTCAGTTTACATTCAAATATCACGTCCCAAGTGCTCTGTTGTGAAGGAAGTGACGTAGTCTACACGCATGTGTTGAACGGATCCAAAAGGATCGGGCACTGTGACGTGCAGCGCAGTAATCTTCCTTACCTTGTTGTTGTGGTTGCTGTGTGTTGATGTGTCCCTGCTGAATGCTGCTGCTGCTGCTGCTGCTGATTCTGTTTCTGTTTCTGCTGCTTTGGGGCGGATGTTTGAGTGGAATGCTACTCCACGGTTTAGCCTGTAAGCGTCGGGTGTGTCCAATAGACGTACGGGTGTGGTTCTCCTTCTTGTCCGGACGGTTGGAGCCGATCCTGTCCAGTATTCCTCTGGTATTTGCCTTTGCAATTACATCCTCAGGAGCCTCTTTGACCACTGGCTCAGGCTGTTGGGAAATGACAAGAACAACAAATTATTTTGCTTTTCATGAATAGTAGAAACTGATCGGAGGGCGGTGGCAGTGGCTATCCGTACAGTTGCCGTATCAATATCTCGACATTCTATTCGTACGCAGCGCCCCTATTTGGCCAGGTTAGGTCACGTGACTAAGACTAAACCTTACACTAAACCTAAACCTAAAAATTGTTGCGATATAGGATTATAACCTAACCCTAATCCTAACCTATTTACGTGTTTTTCGGTAACCATACCAATAGCACCGGGGGTTGTCCGTACGGCAACCGTACAAATAGACACGTTTGTGTAACAAAATGTTGGCAAGCCTGCTCACTGATATGGCCTGTGTTTATTTATCCGGATTGTGGTTAAAAAAGCCCAATCACTATTTAACAGCTGTACCACAAAACACTCCTTGGAGCTTTATACAGTATGGACAAGTAAAACAAAGAGAATAGAGGGAGGGGCCCTGTGTCCTTTCTGTTGGCAGCAGGGTCACTTGCTGTCTCAGCAGCAGAGGACACATCCTCGCAGTGCTTGAATTATTCATGAGTCTAGTGCACACAACACAAACAGGCAGCCAGTGTTAGTTTGTCTTCTTTTTTGTATTTGCTTCTTAAATCTTCATTCTTAAATGCAGTTTGAATGCATTCTGCACAGACGTGTGTGTGTGTGACGTAAACCTGTGCATGTGATACACATCAGAAGGTATAAGATGCTTTTAGCAGCATCTTAGTAATTCAGTCGCTGGTGGACGCTGAGAACTTCATCGATGCTAACTCATACGGACAGAGGACACTGAATTATTCAATGGACACACTTCCTTGCCTGACCTTTTTTCCTTCCATCTTTGTAAATTTTATTTCCTCTCTTTCTTCACTTACCAACCTGTGTAAATCTCTCATTACCGTAAACACTGCCACACTCGGTGACCGCGGCTTTTCCTCTTTTCACCACTAACATCTAAATCATTACCTCTGATGTTTTCTGGCAACTGTACACTTAAGTGGATGAAATGTGCAGAGGAGCGACAAAAACAGAGTGAAGAGTGTAGTAATGCTTTACATTTTTTGATTTAGCGCCATCATTTTATTTCACTTGATCATCGGGGAGCTGAAGCTTAAATGATGTATATTTCTGATTAGAAACACACTGTAAATATCTTTATTGTCCCCATCTGTTTCTGTACAAAAAGCTCATAAAGAACTTTAGTGGGCACCACTATGACAGCCCAACCAGGCCAGACAGCATTGAAACACTTATATAATTGCTATTTTTATGGCGCTTTCGGCGTGCCACAATAACTTTTGATTAGCTGTGTTTATTGGAAGGAGGACAGGAGAAAAACTTCTTGTTTGAGGCACCTTAACAGCACTTTGATTATCTTTTCATTCCTATCGGTGGAGGTATAAAACATGATGGAAGGCCAGAGAGAAGACAAATCTACAATAGATGCAGCTTCACTCCATCCAATGGGCTAAGACGTCTTAATAACACAGCACTGGCACCACATGCACAGAAGAGGATTTCATACTGTGAGGCTCAGTGACATAAACATGCACGTGTTTGGGTCAGTCACAGACATTTAATAAGCCTTAAAGTATTGTCTTTCACATTTGTAAGTGAAATGTAGAATCATATAAAGATGCAATATTGAAATGACATGCTGAGGAAGGAGGTGGAATAAACAAATAGACATTAATGACATAGACTTGATGATGACCACAGAGCATATTGGCATTAGTCATATTTTAAAGCAACATTTGTCAACTGCATATCCCTGAACTCAAGAACGTCACATGACTATTTCACAAGTGGTCTACTTTTTTTTTTTTTATCCAAACACTTATCTATAAATTCATTTAATAATAGTCCCTCCTATCTCCTTTCCTATCCACTGTTCCTTAACCCCTGGAAATGTTTAAGTGGCGGCCATGATAAGGAGCATTCCAATTGTCTTAAAGCCAAGTTGATAAAGCTCAATGCTTCCTTTATAACCTCCTTTAGCTTAGGAAACACTGATGCATTATTTACCAAAGGAGACGTGAAATTCTGCCCCACAATTCCTTGCGGTAACATTTAAAGGGACCAAGCTCATCCGAGCGCTCACGGAAACTCACGATGACTGAAAAGGGACGCATTATGTAAGTTTAATTATGTAAGTTACTAATAATATGCCTTGAACAACTTTAAATAATCTAAAACCCATATTTTATGATATGCAAACCATATTATCAGATTATCAGAGACATTTTTAATCTCATTATGTTTTATTCAACGTGTTTCATTCATCTAGGAATGCTTTGTACATTTGCATGCCTACAACATTATGTATGCATATAGCTTGCATAAATGTAACAATTTCATAAAGTCCTACTTATTTTGGATGTGAATGGTGAGTGTGAGAAACCATTCTCAATGTGACGTTCTTTTAGTTGCACTTTTGTTCCTTGTAGCCTGGTAGCCTCTTTTCCTTTGATTTACATTCAAACCTTGTGATATTTGTGATTATATCAGTGGTTAGAGGCACAGGGGAAAGTGTTATAATCGTGTTTTTAGTAGTCCATTTTCAGAAATGTGTTGTTTTTTCTCCACGGCAAGTCGTCAACAACCTTCACCACCGTCTGATTATTACGTCACCTAGTGGAAGTGCATTTGATTGTCAAAAACTATATGATGGCCTTTCCCTAACTCCTTTAGGAAGTCTCCTAACACCTTTTCTTAAGCCCCTGACGTCATCCACTGGGCTAGGGAAAAGTGGATAGGAAAGGAGATAGGAAGGACTATTCAGACACAGCTATTTGCTATTTACTTTGCACCTGAAGGACATTTTTCCCCTTATTTTCTAACTTTTTGAATCAGTAGTGTTCCAGGAGTTGGTTAGGGTTGATATCACAGCCAAATTACGATACAAGCTATTTTACAATGAAGCAAACATAAAATACACATCTTTTTGTTTTGTCTGACTGAATGACCTAAACCTTTGTCCATGACTTCTCTTATCTCCTTATCTTGAATGAGAGCCAAGCAAAGGCTGTGTCTCTCTACATTCAAACGTATGTCCAAACATAATGAGTCCAATGGTTTTCCTGCAGTGGATAATAATTCATTACTTGCATTTATTTTCAAGCTTTAATTATCTAGCAAAATTAAAAGTTTTTTTTTTCTGTGTGTGTGAAATACTGGGTTCAGAGAATGTGTCTCTGACAAAAATGTCCTCACCACATGGTTTAATACAGAGGAAAAAATGTCATGTATATACCAGTGTCATCATCATCTCCTGGTATAGAGCTGCAGGTGCTTAGAATAGTTGATTGACATGTGACTATACTTTGTGTGTAAAGATGCCCAAAACAAACAAATAAGAAATATAATATCTGTTCAGTGTCTCTGTGGAGAAAGTAGAAATTAATAATAAATATTTCATAATTTTTGTTAGTTTGTTTGTTTCCTGATGTGTTTTACACTGAAGACAACTTGACTGCACAAGTAGAAAAATGAAATGTTTTCCCTTTTTGTCCAAGAATTGGCCTTGTTTAGAGGAGGACGTGACTTAGCACTGAATTAGTGTTAAATCAGGGTAAAGTATGTTATAACGGGTGGATGTGTTTTTCATCATGAGAGAAAATAAACTGAATATATTCCATTGTTTCCACCAGATATTGGCCCTTCCATATGAATGGTGTTGCCATTATCTGGCCAGGAAATATTAATCATTGTGTAAATTACAAACTGCTCCAGTTGTCGATATCACAACCCACCAATTCAATAAAACTCCACAATATTTATGAGTGCTCACTGGTTTTTCTGCACTTCTATCACATGATGGCAGTCATTTCTAATCACAAATTGTTAAAAAGAATCTCGGTTTTTCCAAAATCCTGCATTTCTCTAAATCAAACAGAATTTTTTCAGAAAATGTATTAATTACAGGTACTAATATCTGTCACTTGTTGCTTGTATATTATTGTTGCCTTTACATATCAATTATAGGTGGATGTGAAATAGGGAACAATAATGTTAAGATGACTCGTTTTCCTGTCTATGGAATCAAACTGCTCCGTACTTTATCCCCTGAACTAAAAGAGTTTTGACACCCCTAGATCCAGGGTTGGGCTCAATTATAATTGTAATTGTGTGATTGATCATTTATTACAATTATGGAGTAAAGTTGCAGTTGTAATTTTAAAAATCTGCTCATTAAATTAAAGCGTTGTTAAATTGTATTTGAGTTTAAATAATTGTAATTGCCATGAAAATTCTTTAGAAAATGTCAATTATAATTTCAAATCTTGGGGAACCACGTTACAGTTGTATGTAGAGTTCTACACATACGTACGTAGTTAACAATTATTAAAATATGTTTCATATCAAGCTTTCCCACATTTTACCATTTAAAAAATGTAAATCTAGGATTATACTGATAGAAAAAAGGCTCACACACACACACCAATAGGTATTAGGTAACCAATAGATAGGAAATAAATTAGATAATTAAAAACGTAATTGTAACTGAAAAATGTAATTGACCGCAACCCTGACTAGATCATGCAAATATATTAATTTATCATCTTATTTTGGTCAGACTCCAGAAATCTGGTATTTGAGGTTCCCTTTGTTAGCTGACAGATGAAGCAGCGTACCTTTCTCATTAGAACAGCGAGGAAGCAGCCATTGTTGAGCTCTGACGGCTCCAGGATGAAGAACGGCTCTTTTTCATTGGTCGCCTCTGCCTGGTCACAGGAGCTGAGATGCAAAGGACTCAACCTGGAAGAAAAAAAACACACAAATGACAATGTAGGACACAGAGGTGGTTGCATTAGGATAGAAACAAACAAACACACACAAACACTGAAAATCCCATAAACTATTAGACACTTTCTCAAATAAACAAATAAATAAGTGCAAAAGACTTTCTGCTGCTTGTGAGACGTTTTAAATAAATGTCATTTTCACTGTGTCTGGTGAGCGCAGCAGGTGGCCTGTTTGAGAAAATACTATGTCAACTCAAAGTGCAGAATGAAAATATCCTGGGTATAAAAACAGTGTGAAAACCATTAGAAAGAAAGAGTTAGAATAGAAGGAGGGAACAAACCGATAATAGAAAAACACCGAGGAAAAACCAACGCGATTCATACCAATATTATTACTTGTGATTTATTTATGCTGCCCTGAGGCATTGCCAGCAAACCATGTCTGCTCCCTGTAGACAGGAGTCAATCTTCATTGGATCAGTTTACCAAGAATGATAAACATCAACAGCTCTGTTTCAAACCTTGCTGTTTCTGCACAGCGTTTACAGACACCTTTGATTACGGAATCTTTTTCATTCCCTGCCTGAGAGGTGAGGACAAAAGCCTGATGTCGTCTAGAGAGGTATGGAAAAAAAAAAAAAAACTTGCCCCAGAAACAAACAAAAACAAGCAGACAATAAGGACACAACAGTGTGGCCAGGCAGATCTGACCTGAACTTGCTTTGTTTTGGTTCCCCGTCCTGGTCTGAGGAGGCCTTGGCTTCCTGCAGGACTCCATTAACCACGTCTTCATTCTCCGTCTGACATGACGAACACGTACAGTACACCACCACCAAAACCTGAGGGACTACACAGAGAAACACACATTGACGACTGAGCCATTCTCCTCCTGCAGCCTGATCTCTGGATATTTAACCGTTGTGTTTTTCAATCTTTCTCTGTTCTACCTCATTTGTGCTTTGTTGTCCTTTTCTTACTAATTAAAATCAGACAGAAACATTTCATTCTCAGAAGGTGACATACGACGTTCGCTCAGATGTGAAAAACAAAATATTTGTTTGAAAGTGTGGTCCTTGTAGAGAAGCAGTGGTGACAGACGTTCTACAGCAAGGATGGGCGACTCTAGCACAGCAGGGGCCACAAACATGTGTTGTATCTGATCTGAGGGCCACATGATTAGTATTCATGTTAGCATTAGACTAAAGGGAGGTGGGGGGCGGGGCTTTTGTCTTTGTGGTTTTGGTGTTTAGTCAGTTTTTAACCATTCAGTGTGTTTTTAGGAGTCATTATGTGAGTTTTTTTGTAATTATTTTGTGTTCTTGTCATTTTGTTGTCGTTTTCTGCATTTTTTGGTTCACTCTGTCATTTTGTGTCTTTTCTTAACAGTTGAGTCTTTGGAACTTTAATCTAATGAGTTGTTGTTTTGTGTTTTTGTAGTCATTTTGTTTGTTTAAGTGGTTGTTTGCATCTTTTATGAATAATTTTGTGTATTTTTGGAATTTCTTGTCTACTTGCATTTGTGTACTTTGTGTATTATGTTGGGTTTCATATTCCGTCCAACATCCTGAAGTACAATTTTTGGGGACTTGCTTTAGGGGCTGAGGGCCACCTCAGCCTGCTCTACAGGCTGGGGCCAGTATGTTTGTACACTGCAATGTGTGTCATGTAGACATTCAAATGAAACCATTGACTCAGTTGAGCGATGGTATTCAATAAATGCTCACTATTATCTAGCAGTCCTATTAGAGAGTATCTATACTGGCAAAAACACAGATAAAGACCGATCAATAGAGTGTGATTAGAGACGCTGGTGTACGCGGCCTCCCCCTGAGAAACTATGAATGCAGACGATTACAACCTCGTTCATTCTCAGAAGAAAAACTGCAAACCAATGCAAGAAACACGAAGGGCAATTTAAGAAGCATTCCTACAACTATTAAAAACACACTTGTTACAATTACAATATCGTCTTCAATTATCCTTCAATTACAACTCAATTACTATTACGATGGCCACCATTTTTTCCAGTTACAATTCAAATTGCAAATCTTATTTTTCCCCTGAAAGTCAATTCCCATGCCAATTACAATGACAAAGTCAATTATCTGAACTAAATTACAATTCAATTGTGAATGCAACAGCAACAGATATTTTTCAATTACAGTTACAATTATTGTTACACCATAATTGCATTAAATTATCAATTACACTATTACATTTATAATTGAGCCCAACCCTGGTGTGTTGGCATGAGAGCAGGTCACTGTACACTTACATTTCAAAGCATGGCCAAAGTCTTTTCTCTGCTGGGCTGCCAGATCCTCCAATTTGCTCTGAGCTATGGAACCATGGGACAGGTCCTGCAGCAGACCTGGATCTAACAGGAACAGTGACTTTGAAAAGGGCATAAAATATTCAACTGATCTATTGATCGTAACTGTAAATCAACTTAGGTTGTTGTTTTGGGGTTACAGAGTGCTTAAAGCTGCAGTTTATAAAATCTGTTTAGAATCCATTCTTCATTCACTGGCATCCTCATGAATGTTCACGACTGTGGAGCTTTTTGTTGAAAAACTTTGATGTCAGACACTTACTATGGCCGAATTCCAGGTAAGGATTGACTCCACCTGTCTCTTTGAGACAAAGTGAACTTATGTATGGATTGTTATTCATAATAGTAATAGTTGTTGTTGAAAATGCACAAAAAACATATTTTTTTTTATTATTAATAAGAGCGATAGAGACCAACAAGCTCGTTTTTTCTGCTGAAGTTATTGTCAGAGCTAAGTTTTTATTATTTATTATTTTATCCCTCTGAGACTATCTCTTCTCCATATTGGTCTTCCTTTTTTTGGCTTGCTTTGTTGTGTAAGCCGTTGTGCCTAATGCTGCGATTGGTATTTTTTCTTCCAAAATGCCTGCCACTGCACCTTCACTACCGATAAGACGTGAATGTGCATCGACTCTTGAAACACTTTGTAAAAAGTCCTGTGATTGGCTGAACAATAACATCATGATGTCTGTTTTTCTACAGCTTTAATACAGAGCCAAGAGAGACAGAGGTCCAGAATCCTCTCAGAACACTTAAGGCTCAAACATACTCAGGCAGACTCTGCATGGTCAGTCCACACTCCTCAGAGCTTACATATTGGACCGCACCGTGTAGTAATTTCCAGTAAAATCAGTATGCTGAAAGTTTATAATGGATTTTTGACCAAATGACGCCAAAAATAACTTACATACTGCAGCTTTAAGCTTATCCCTGGTTACACAGGGAGCACAACCTGAACAGGTCACCAGTCCATCCTAAGAAGGATTTTGTACAAATGGAGAATGGGGGTTTGATATGACCAGCGCCATCCAGCCAAACTCATCGTATACCTTCCAAGAAACAAATCTGTATTCAGCAGCAAAGAGCTGGGATGCCATAGACAGAGCACAGCAGGATGTTAGAGCAAAGAACAAGCTGTGATGAGGAATCCTATAAAGCTCTTGATTTATAGAGATGAGAAAACAAGCTGTGAATGATTTGTGTTTGTAGTTATTAACATCATCTGCAGCAGGAGAAAAAATAAGAATCAAGCACTCTCTTTCTGACTAAATGGAAAAAAAAAAATCAACTATGGTGGCATTGAAGGGACAAACATGATCAAAATCAACAAAGGGACAATACAGTAAAATATGTGGGGACATCACTCTCTACATAAATCATACTGCCTACAATTCAGTGTTACAAACGTGTTCGCGGCCAACATCAACCCCCAGTCCAGCATTGGAACTGAAATGTCAAAGAAAGCAGCATATACTGTAAGACAGAGGCCAGTGGAGCTTAACCAATTTTTATAACTTTTATAAATAAAGGTCAAATAACAGGGTTGACTGGGCCTGACAAGAGGATATGTTTTTTTATTACAACAATCTAAGAGTCTAAGAACACCCGGAGGTTTGGGCTGACTTGCGTCTACACTGGAATTTAATGCTTCGATTATGGCCATTGCTACTGGAGCAATTAGGACACGCCCACTCAGTGACCCATCAACAATCAAGACACCAGTGCACATAATGGGCACCACCCAGCAAGAAAAAGCCTTCCCCCATCCACACACATTACAGATCTCACCCTGATGAGTCTGTGTGCCACCCACGCATGCACGCGCGCACACACACACACACAAAAGAAAGTTTGAGGAAGGTGGGCAAGAAAAAGGCCAGATATGCACCGTATGCTGTAAAAAAGAAATATATCTCAATGCACGAAGCCTAACTTACCTCCATTTTCTTGGAGAATGAACTTGACTGTGTTGCTGACTGCGGACATGGAGCACCTGGGGATCAACAGAATAACCCGAACATTCCGAAGATGTTTGTCATCAGCATCCAAAGACTGGAAACCCTGCTGTAATAGCTTTACATCTGATGGGCAGATAAAGAGAGTAAAATTATAACTTCAAACATTAAAAGTGAGGGAAAGAAGCTGACAATCATTTCAGTTTTATCTACTTTGTCTCAATATAAATCCACTAAAAGACTGAAGGCCATTCACTACTTACTCTTGCAGCCCATTTTGTCGACTGTGTGCTGAATCTCCTCGCTTTGACGTTCAGTTATATCTGTGGTACATACGTAAACCATAGGCTGGTCGTTGTTGTTTTTGTCTCCTTCGTATTTCTCTGCAATCAAGGAGGCCGTGTGTGCAACAGTGAGGCCGGAGAAGCAGCCAACCATTAGAATGTCTCCTTCATCTGGCAAAAGGGATGCCGCTGCATTTGTGGGGAGGATGCATGACTTATCCTGCAAGTACAGCGGGTAGAACTATTAGTGTGAACAACAGGGCCGCAACAACAAACCTAAAATGAGAACATAAACAATGACGTTTACAGTCACATGAGTTTATGCCTCGTGGCATGAAATGGGAATTGAAGAAGAACCATAAAAGACAGACGACCAGAGTAATGAAAAAAAGTGAAAAACTCATCTTCAAACTGTGATAAAGAAACATAAATTGAGCAAAAACTGTGAGGGGAGAATATGAACCACACAGCAGTGATGAATATTCCATTGAATTTGCGGCAAATAGAAATTTAATTACTTGTACTGTTGTGTATTGGTTTTAATGGCAGCATGAGTTTTATGGAGTAGAAAATAAAAGATTAATCAATCCCCTCTTCACAATCCAGATAGTTCTTTACAGCTCAAAGTGAGGCATGGCCATATGCGTGGGAATGCTGTGACGTATTAGTATCTCGGAAAACTCATTTCAGTTGACATAGAGGATCTCAATTCATTCTGAAAAGTCCATTACCAAAATGAAATCATAAATAAATGGGAAGTTTGGCGAGGGTGAACCCATTTCAACAGCAGAGAAGAACCTTTATATGCTACAGTGTGTACCTGGATGATGAGCTTGTGGTCTCTAAGAAGCTTTGTAAAGGAGAGAGGAGCTTTGAGCTGAGCAGGGAATACCAGCGTATCCCAACAGTGGGAATCTTGGCAGAAGGTCTGACCTGCCAACTGTCTAATCGATTTCACTTGCAATAATCCGTCATTCTTCAGCACACCTTGAACCTCATCATGGCTGGAAGTAAAGAAGAGAATCAGTGTAGAGAGTGGGATTAGAGGAAGCCCGAGAGAAGGGATAAGGCAAAAAAGGTTAGAGGTGGGAATGAGAGCAAGGATGTCATCACAGATAATAGTCAAGTGTAAAATCACTATGTGGCCTTTTTAAAGCAATTTAATGATAATGTGTGATGTAGGAGCCACTGTGGCACACCCCCCCCACACACACACACACACACCACTAGACGTGCACATACACGTATGCATGTCCAAACAGGTGACCTTTAAAGTCCAGAAGCTGGTTGACGGATGCTACTGATTGAATCTGTCAGCAGCAGCAGAATTTACACCGAACTGAATCAACCTGTCGCAGTGCGCAAGAACACACACACACACACACACACACACACAGACCTGCACACACACGGTCACTTAATTGGAAGTCAGTCGGGTACCTGGCCCATAAAGCATGGGACAACAGCACACCCAAAGTTAAAGGTCTGTGTCCTCCCATGTAGGAGGGCTTGCCAACAATGTGCATCGTGTGCAGTCTTCAGGCCTTCAGTCTGCTGGTGCTCCACACTATATACACTAAATGTGTTCATTTCATCAACTAAAAAATGTAGTCATCGTTGACTAATAAAAACGAAAATATAATTTTGTCACATGGGACGAAATCCAATCAGAACTCATGTGATCATGTGGTCTTCTGCATTGATCACATCAAATCTGTCTGTGTGTATTTACAAACTATAAGGTTGATAAACAGTAACAGAATCTTTAAAGAGTAACTAAACCCCAAAACCACCTTTTATTTCTGCTGAATACAAATGTATGTGGGTATGAGGTAGTGCTGTTGATGAATCCTGGTCCAACTCTCAACATTTTAGTCAAAGTATTTCAATTTGTCATATTTAGTTATCAAATATCAGAGTGACTGCCCTCTATGGGTTGAACCCTTGCTATTACAATTGATTTTTGCTATTGGCTGAGAACAAGATCATGTGACATTTTTGGACCATCTTGCATCACAAACAAGCACTGTTAGCCCCGCCCCTTTTATAAAACTACTACCTGTGGGCTCTACAATCTGTGGTGAGTAGGCTGGATTGAGAGAAGAGTGAATAGAGATATATTGAGTAATGAGTAGCTAGTTAGCATAGCATAGATTGTTTATTGGAGATTTTATAGTATAGACTGGGCGTGTCTTAACTGCTCCAGGTGCCACGCCCATAATCAAGGCACTTTTTGGATTTCTCTCCTAGTGGCAGGTCAAGAGAATGCAGGGGTTTAATTACTCTTTTTTTTTTTAAAAAAAAAAAAAGCATAATCTTACTTCTTATACTTTCTATTTTAGTCTGTAACAGATTTAGTTGCCTAAAGTCCTAATGTGATTTAGTTAACTTTTAACCTGATGACAAAAATTTGACTACAGTAAGACTAAAAATACAGTAAATCAAGATTTGCTGGCAAAATGAACATTGCTAAATACATAAACATGCTGAGCCTCCTGTGCGTACTTTTGTCAGTTTTGCAGAGATTTTGAACGATTCCGTGTGTGGACTACACAGAGTATTCATGTGTGTCTGTAGCTCTGAGCATCTGATGAAGAAACATTATGGAGAATTTTTTGAACTATGTTTTTCTTTCCTTTCTCGCAAAGTCATATTTTATTACAATCTCTTTGACAGTTTGTCCTTGTTCGTCAAATAGTTTGCCACAAAGAGTTCACTCTCTACACCCACGAGTAGACAATACGTTTAACATAGGGATGCAACGATTAATCGTAAGGCAGTTAAAAATCGATTCATAGGTATCACGGTTGATATCGATTTTCTGAAAATTGAGTCGCAGTACTTTTTTTTAACCAGCAGAGGGTGCTATCCACAAGTGTAGGCGGCGGGCGGAGTCTGCTAATACTTTCTTTCTGGCCGCCTTCTACTCTTAAATATGTTAATAAATGATTCATTACCCCTTTAGCACCGAAAGAATATCTGTAATATTACTTGAATATCTGTAAAAGTCACGTTTTTCTATTAGCTCTGTCTGCTAGCATAGCTTCTCTTCTTCACTGCAAGATATCTGCATGCCAACCGACCACTGTGTTACCAGTGCCCTGTGCTGGTCCAAACAAATATGACGTAAATCAGTGCAATCACGGGTTTTTTTTTTTTAAAGTCCAATTGTTAAGGCACAAAATACATTTTCAGTTGCACTTTTAAAAATAAAAATATGCAATAAAAATTATGCAGTTTTTCATTGTTTATTGTAGAACCAGAATTTAAATTAATAGGCTTAATTTTCATTTGTATTATTCCCTTATTTATTTCATTCAATATTTATTTTTAGTTAAATTGCATTGTTTTGAATTGTTTATCAAGGAATTCTTTTGACAATGAAAAATAAAAGAAAAATAGTACCGTATTTTCTAAAAAAAAAAAATTGTCTACAGTCCCATTTTGTAAAATAAATCGTGAGAGAATCGTATTGTGAACCCAGTATCGTGAATCGAATCGTATCGGGAGTTGAGTGAATCGTTACATCCCTACCTGCTAATATCAGGAACTTACTAAATGTAAGGGCACAGTTTGTAGCATTAATGGGTGTATTATCAGAAGCTGCTCAGCTGACCTGCTCTTTAGCCTGTTCACCCAAGCATAAAGTGGAAGGCTGCGTGATCTCTGCTGCTTCTTCCTCACACACTCAGGCAGGATACACTCCATGGACAGAAGATCATGTTTGATCCTACTGCGGGCCAAAGAGGCAGCAAGCTTGGTCTTAAACCTACAACATATACAGAGAATAAAGTTATGATTAAATGTTCTTTTACCTTCTTTATTAGGCCCAAGCACCACGAGATGGCGAAGGGCCTCTTGCTGTCGTAGTGGCCACACTACGAGGGAAGGGGCGGAGCCTATGCGAACGCATCATGCTCGTCAGTGACATACCCCTGCGGTTTTCGAAAATGTACAGTTCATTGTACTCAAAAAGGGGGAAACATTGTTATTCTTTCTTTCTTTCTTTCTTTCTTTCTTTCTTTCTTTCTTTCTTTCTTTCTTTCTCGGTGTCGGAATCAACTCACCTACTTTTCACCCACTGAACCATTATGTAGAGTCTCAAAAATTCAAACAATATTCAATCGCACACTTCTCTAATTTATGGCTATTTTTCCGATTTAAAAAATGCAAAAAATCTGACGCGCCAGCGCCCCCAAGTATGCCAAAAACACATTACGAGATAGGAATTGTCAAAAAAATTAATTCATTGCAGAATCATGAAAATTGACACAGAAGTAGACCATGACAAGACAAGTAAACAATATTGTTAAGACCACGCCAAAAAATACACAGGAAGTCCAGAATCTTGAATTGAAAATTGAAAATTAAAAAATTGCTATTTTCGCGCACGTTGTATTTTAACGTATTTCTCATAGGGTGTTTCACTGGCGTGTTCAAAGTTGCTGGAGATCATCTGGAAAAGTGGGACACCAAAAGCTAGCCATGGATTTTTGATAACTTTTACGGTGTTTGCAGGGCAGAGCTGTGAATCTTGGCCCAATTTTTTTTCTTTTCTTTTTAATAATGCTCCCATTTGCACATACAAAGTCAGATTTACGTCAAATGTGACTTAGTTGTTAAACTCCCGGCCCTAAACCAGCTCAAAAAATCACATTTTTTTTTTCATTTTTATGCCTAAAAATTCAAATTTTTTCATTTTCATACTTTACTATAGCCTTACCCCAAAAAAAATAATTCAGATTGAAATCATTTTTTATGCCTTACTATAGCCATACCTCAGGAAAAAAATCAGATTTTTTTTTCATTTTTATGTCTTACTATAGCATTACCTCAGGAAAAAAAAAAAACAGATTTAATTCATTTTAATGCCTTACTAAAGCCTTACCTCAAAAAAAGTGGTTCTGATTTTTTTCGTTTTTATGGTTGACGATAGCCTTACCTCAGAAAATAATTACAATTTTTTTTAATTTCCATGCTTTACTAAAGCCTTACCCCAAGAGAATAATCAGTTTTTTTTTTTCATTTTTATGCCTTACTTTAGCCTTACCTCAGAAAAAAATCCAAGTTTTTCATTTCCATGCTTTACTATAGCCTTACCTCAGGATTTTTTTTTTCATTTTTATGCCTTACTTTAGCCTTACCTCAGCAAAAATAATTGATTGAATTAATTTTTATGCTTTACTATAGCCATACCTCAGGAAAACAAAATCAGATTTAATTCATTTTAATGCCTTTCTATAGCCTTACCTAAAAAAAATGGTTCTGATTTTTTTCATTTTTATGGTTTACTATCGCCTTGCCTCAGAAAAAAATTCCATTTTTTTTTCATTTCCATGCTTTACGAAAGCCTTACCTCAGGAAAAAAAATCACACTTTTTTTTTATTTTTATGCCTTACTATAGCCTTACCTCAGAAAAAAAATCACATTTTTTTTTTATTTTTATGCCTTACTATAGTAAGGCATAAAAATCACATTTTTTTTTTCATTTTTATGCCTAAAAATTCAATTTTTTTCCATTTTCATGCTTTACTATAGCCTTACCTCAAAAAAATAATTCAGATTGAATTCATTTTTATGCCTTACTATATAGCCTTACCTCAGAAAAAATGATTCTGATTTTTTTCATTTTAATTGTTTAGCCTTACCTCAGGAAAAAAAAATAGATTTTTTTTCTCATTTTTTTTTTTTTTTTTTTGTATTATTATGCCTTGTTTTAGCCTTACCTCAGAAAAAAAATCAGATTTTTTGTGGTTCATTTTTATGTCTTACTATAGCATTACCTCAGGAAAAAAAATCAGATTTAATTCATTTTAATGCTGTACTATAGCCTTACCTCAGAAAAAATTCCAATTTTTTTAATTTCCATGCTTTACTAAAGCCTTACCCCAAGAAAAAATTAAAAAAAATTTCATTTCCTTACCTCAGGAAAAAAATCTGTTTTTTTTTCATTTTCTTGCCTTACTAGCCTTACATCAGAAAAAAATCAAATTTTTTTTTCATTTTTGTGCCTAAAAATTCAATTTCTTTTCATTTTCATGCTTTACTATAGCCTTACATCAGAAAAAATAATTCAGATTGAATTCATTTTTATGCTTTACTACAGCCTTACCTCAGCAAAAATAATTCAGATTTAATTCTTTTTTATGCCTTACTATATAGCCTTACCTCGGAAAAAATGGTTCTGATTTTTTTCATTTTAATTGTTTAGCCTTACCTCAGGAAAAAAAAATAGATTTTTTTTCTCATTTTTTTTTTTTTTTTTTTTTTTTGTATTATTATGCCTTGTTGTAGCCTTACCTCAGAAAAAAAATCAGATTTTTTTTGGTTCATTTTTATGTCTTACTATAGCATTACCTCAGGAAAAAAAAATCAGATTTAATTCATTTTAATGCTGTACTATAGCCTTACCTCAGAAAAAATTCCAATTTTTTTAATTTCCATGCTTTACTAAAGCCTTACCCCAAGAAAAAATTTAAAAAAAATTCATTTCCTTACCTCAGGAAAAAAATCTGTTTTTTTTCATTTTCTTGCTTTACTAGCCTTACATCAGAAAAAATAATTCAGATTTAATTCTTTTTTATGCCTTACTATATAGCCTTACCTCAGGAAAAAAAAAAGATTTTTTTTCTCATTTTTTTTTTTTTTTTTTTTTGTATTATTATGCCTTGTTTTAGCCTTACCTCAGGAAAAAAAAATTGTGTTTTTTTTTCTTTTCATTTTTATGCCTTACTTTAGCCTAACCTCCAAAAAAAAATCCAAGTTTTTTCATTTCTTTATATTTTTTTTTACGTTACTTTAGCCTTACCTTAAAAAAAATTAATAAAAAAAATAAATAAATAAATTATGCCTTACTATACAGCTTTACCTCAGGAGAAAAAAAGCCCATTTTTTTCCATTTTCTTTTGCCTTACTATAGCCTTACGTCAGAAAAAAAATCAGATTTTTTTTCAATTTTTATGTCTTACTATTGCCTTACCTCAGGAAAAAATAATTCAGATTTAATTCATTTTTTTGCCTTTCTATAGTCTTACCTCAGAAAAAAAATCAGATTTTTTTTATTTTTATGCCATACTATGGCCTTACCTCGATAAAAAAATTTCCGATTTATTTCATTTTTATACCTTACCTCAGAAAAAAGGTTCTATTTTATTTAATTTTTTTTGCTTTACTCTAGGTTCCCTCAGAAAACAGTCAGATTTTTTTTTTTCATTTTTATGCCTTACTTTAGCCTAACCTCCAAAAAAAATCCTAGTTTTTTTATTTCTTTATATTTTTCTACGTTACTTCAGCCTTACCTTAAAAAAAAACAAAATAAATAAATAAATAAATTATTAAAATGAATTACCTCAGGAGAAATAAAAGGTACCTCAGGAAAAAAAATTATTATTTTTTCGTTTTTTTTTCATTTTTATGTCTTACTATAGCCTTACCTCAGGAAAAAAAATTCAAATTGAATTAATTTTTATGCTTTACTATAGCGTTACATCTGGAAAAAAAAATCAGATTGAATTCATTTTAATGCCTTACCTCAGAAAAAAAAGATAACGATTTTTTTTTCTTCAATTTTATGTCTTACTATAGCCTTACCTCAGAAAGAATAATTAAGATTCAATTAATTTTTATGCTTTACTATAGCCTTACCTCAGGAAAAAAAAAATCAGATTTAATTCATTTTAATGCCTTACTATAGCCTTACATCAAAAAAAAAAAACAAAAAAAAAAAAAAACATTTTTTTTATTTTCATGCTTTACTACAGCCTTAGCTTAGGAATTTTTTTTTTTTTTTTTTATTTTGATTTTCATGCTTTACTATAGCCTTACCTCAGAAAAAAAAACTATTTTTTTTCATTTTCATGCTTTACTATAGCCTTACCTCAGAAAAAATTATTCAGATTTAATTCATTTTTAGGCCTTTCTATAGCCTTACTTCAGGAAAAAAAAAAAATCTGATTTAATTAATATTAATGCCTTACTATAGCCTTACCTCAGGAAAAAAAGATAATTTTTTTTTTTTTTACCTTACTTTCCTTACCTCAGGAAAAAGAATCACATTTCTTTATATTTTTTTTTCGTTACTTTAGCCTTTCCTTAAAAAAAAATCTAATTAAAAAAAAAAAAAAAAAAAAAAAAATTATGCCTTACTTTTCAGCTTTACCTTAGGAGAAAAAAAATCACATTTTTTTTGCCTTACTATATATAGCCTTACCTCAGAAAAAAAAAATCAGATTTTTTTTTTTTTCATTTTTATACTTTACTATAGCGTTATCACAGAAAAATAATTCAGATTTAATTCATTTTTATGCCTTACTATAACCTTACTTTGGGAAAAAAAACAGGTTTAATTCATTTTAATGCCTTACTATAGCCTTACCTCAGGAAAAAATAGGTAATGACTTTTTTTTTTTAATTTTTATGCCTTACTTGGCTTACCTCAGAAAAAAAATCTGATTTTCAAAAAAAAAAAAATTATGCCTTACTATAGCGTTATCATTAAAAAAAATCTGATTTTTTTTCATTTTCATAGTAAACTATAGCCTTACTTTAGGAAAAACAGATTTAATTCCTTTTTATGCCTTACTATAACCTTACTTTAGGAAAAAACAGATTGAATTCATTTTTATGCCTTACTTGCCTTTCCTCAGAAAAAAAATCTGATTTTCAAAAAAAAAAAAAATATGCCTTACTATAGTGTTATCATAGAAAAAAATCTGATTTTTTTCATTTTTATGCTTTACTTTCGCCTCATCACAGAAATAAATCTGATTTTTTTTTCATTTTTATGCCTTACTATAGCCTTCCCTCTGAAAAAACAGATTTTATGGTTTACTATAGCTTTATCTCAGGAAAAACAATCTGATTTTTTTTTTCATTTTTATGTC
This sequence comes from Gouania willdenowi, assembly GCF_900634775.1. NCBI lineage: Eukaryota > Metazoa > Chordata > Actinopteri > Blenniiformes > Gobiesocidae > Gouania > Gouania willdenowi. The sequence goes on from NC_041053.1 coordinate 17,487,116, forward strand.
TTACCTCAAGAAAAATATTTCAGATTTAATTCATTTTTATGCTTTACTTTAGCCTTCCCTCAGAAAAAAAAGGTTCTATTTTAGTTCATTTTTATGCCTTACTAAAGCCTTCCCTCAGAAAAAACAGATTTTTTTCAATGTTATGGTTTATTATAACTTTACCTCAGAAAAAAAAAAATCAAGATTTGTTTTTCATTTTTATGTCTTACTATTGCCTTACCTCAAGAAAAATAATTCAGATTTAATTCATTTTTATGCCTTACTATAACCTTACCTCAGAAAAAAGGTTCCAATTTATTACATTTTTTTTGCCTTACTATAGGTTCCCTCAGAAAACAATCAGATTTTTTTTTTCATTTTTATGCCTTACTATAGCCTTAGCTCAGAAAAAAATCTATTTTTTTCATTTTCATGCTTTACAATAGCCTTACCTCAGAAAAAAAAAATCAGATTTTTTTGTTGATGTTTTATCAAAATAATATCAGCCAGGAACATATAACATTTTATGCCTTACTACCTTACCTCAGAAAGAAAATTCAGATTTTTTTTTTTTTTCATTTTTAAGCCTTAATATAGCCTTACCTCAGAAAAAAATTCAGATTTATTTCATTTTTATGCCTTAAAATATCTTAGAAAAAAAATCGAATTTATTTCATTTTTATGCCTTATCCCGAAAAAAAAATATTCCATTTTTTTTTTTTTTTATGCCTTTTATCAAAATAATATCAGCTAAGAACATTTAGTGAACTTCATGTCTTAGTGGTGGAGTAATGGTTAGTGAAATGGGTTTCTAATCAGAGGGCTACTGGTTCAAATCCATGCTGGGTCATTACTGTGTGCAGTTCTGCAAGACCCTAAACCCAACTGTTCATGTTGTAAAAATAATCCTTATCCCTATCTAATACAAAACTTAAATATTTCATGCCTTATCTAAATAAAAAGCAGATTTTTTTCATTTTTATGCCTTACAATAGCCCTACCTCAGAAAAAAGAAATTCGATATTTTTTTATGCCTAACTACAGCCTTACGTCAGAAAAAAAGTCAGTTTTTTTTTCAGTTTTATTTCATACTGTATCCTTAACTCAGAAAAAAAAATTAGATTTTTATTTTTATTTTTATGCCTTACTACAGCCTTACATCAGAAAAAATTGCATTTTTTTTCATTTTCATGCCTTACTAAAGCCTTATCACAGAAAAAAAATCGGATTTTTTTTCTTCATTTTAATGTCTCACTATAGCTTTACTTCAGAAAAAAAATCTAATGTTTTTCATTTCTATGCCTTAATATAGTCTAACATTAAAAAAATCAGATGTTTTCAATTTTATGCCTTACCATAGTCTTACCTAAAAAAATCAGATATGTTTTCATTTGTGTCTTAATTTAGCCTTATCACAGAAAAAAAATCTGATTTTTTTTTTTCATTTTCATTCATTTTCATTTTCATTTTTTTTTCATTTTTATGCCTTATCACAGAAAAAAAATCAGATTTTTTTTCTTCATTTTATTGCCTCACTATAGCTTTACTTCAGAAAAAAAAAATCAAATATTTTTCATTTCTATGCCTTAATTTAGTCTAACATTAAAAAAATCAGATGTTTTCAATTTTATGCCTTAGTCTTACCTAAAAAAAATCAGATGTTTTCATTTGTGTCTTAATATAGCCTTATCACAGAAAAAAAAATCAAATATTTTTCATTTCTATGCCTTAATATGGCCTTACCTCAGAAAAAAATCAGATTTTTTTCATTTTTATGCTTTACTATAGCCTTATCTTAGAAAAAAAATCTGATTTTTTTATTTTTCTGCTTTACTACAGCCTTACCTCAGAAATAAAATTCTGATTTTTTTTTCATTTTTATGCCTTACTATAGCCTTATCTTAGAAAAAAAATCAATTTTTTTTTATTTTTATGCCTTACTACAGCCTTACCTCAGAAATAAAACTCCGATTTTTTTTAATTTTTATGCCTAGCGTTATCAGAAAAAAGAGTGATTTTTTTCATTTTTATGCCTTATCTTAGAAAAAAAATCTGATTTTTTTTTTTACAGAAAAAAAATCTCATTTTTTTCTTCATTTTAATGCCTCACTATAGCTTTACTTCAGAAAAAAACAAATATTTTTCATTTCTATTCCTTAATATAGCCTTAGATTAAAAAAAAATTAGATGTTTTGATTTTTATGCCTTACTATAGCCTTATCACAGAAAAAAATGAGATTTTTTTTCTTCATTTTAATGTCTCACTTTAGCTTTACTTCAGAAAAAAAATCAAATATTTTTCATTTTTATGCCTAGCGTTATCACAAAAAAGTGATTTTTTTTTAATTTTTATGCTTTACTATAGCCTTACCTAAAAAAAAGATTTTTTTTTCATTTTTATGCCTTACTATAGCCTTTTTTATGCCTTACTATAGCCTTATCACAAAAAATGAATCTGATTTTTTTTCATTTTTATGCCTTACTATAGCCTTATCACAGAAAAAAATTTGATTTTTTTTCTTCATTTTAATGCCTCACTCTAGCTTTACTTCAGAAAAAAAAATCTAATTTTTTTCATTTCCATGCCTTAATATAGCCTTACCTTGAAAAAAATCAGATGTTTTCATTTTTATGCCTTAATATAGCCTTACCACAGAAAAAAAAATCTGATATTTTTTTTTTATTTTTATGCCTTACTATAGCCTTACCTCAGAAAAATTCTGATTTTTTTTCATTTTTATGCTTTACTGTAGCCTTATCTTAGAAAAAAATCCAATTTTTTATTTTTATGCCTTACTACAGCCTTACCTCAGAAATAAAATTTCTGCTTTACTATAGCCTTAACTAAAAAAAGAAATTTTTTTTTTTCGTTTTTATGCCTTACTATAGCCTTACCTCAGAAAAAAATGAATCAGATTTGTTTTCATTTGTGTGTCCTAATATAGCCTTACCTCAGAAAAAAATCAAATATTTTTCATTTCTATGCCTTAATATAGCCTTACCTTAAAAAATCAGATGTTTTCATTTTTATGCCTTACTATATATAGCCTTATCTTAGAAAAAAAATCCAATTTTTTCATTTTCATGCCTTACTATAGCCATACCACAAAAAAAAAAAATCAGATTTGTTTTCATTTGTGTGTCCTAATATAGCCTTACCTCAGAAAAAAAATCTGATTTTTTTTTTTTCATTTTTATGCCTTACTATAGCCTTATCACAGAAAAAAATTTGATTTTTTTCTTCATTTTAATGCCTCACCATAGCTTTACTTCAGAAAAAAATCTGATTTTTTTCATTGTTATACTTTACTATTGTCTTATCCAGAAAAAAAAATCGTTTTTTTTTTTTTCATTTTTATGCCTTAAAATAGCCTTACCTTAGAAAAAAATCAGATATGTTTTCATTTGTATGTCTTAATAGAGCCTTATCAAAAAAGTCAGTTTTTTCATTTTTCATTTTTATGCCTTAGGATAGCCTTAACTCAGAAAAAAAAATCTGATTTTTTTCATTTTCATGCTTTACTATAGCCTTACTTCAGAAAAAAAAAAAAAAAAACAGCTTCATTTAATTTTTATGCCTTACTATAGCGTTACCTAAAAAAAAAATCGGATTTTTTCATTTGTATGCCTTACTATAACGTTATCACAGAAAATTTTTTAATGCTTTACCATAGCCTTAACTGGGAAATAAAAAAAATAGAAAAACAGATTTTATTCATTGTTATGCTTTACTATAGCTTTATCTGAGAAAAAAAAAATTCCGATTTATTTGATTTTTTGCCATACTGTAGCCTTATCACAGAAAAAAAAATCTGCTTGAAAAATTGTTATTTTATCCTTTTTTCGCTCACATATTTGAACGCATTTCTCCTGGGGTGTTTCACTGACGGGGTTCAAAATTGTTGGAGATCATCTGGAGAAGTGGGACACCAAAAGCTAGCCATGGATTTTTGATATCTTTTACGGTGTTTGCAGGGCGGAGCCATGAATCTTGGCCCAAATTATTGTTTTTTTTTTAAATGCTCCCATTTGCACATACAAAGTCAGATTTACGTCAAATGTGACTCAGTTGTTAAACTCCCTGCCATAAACCAGGTCAATGTGGAAATACAAACATTGACACGTTGGCGCCCCCTATGGAGTGAAGACAGTTTAATATGGGGAAAAAAATAAATAAAAAATGTTTAGAATTTTGGGCCTCTTGATCAAAAAAGTCAATGAGACGCATGCTTTATTTTTTGTCGTGATATTTTGTATTGAGATACTCTCCATTTTGTGTTAATCGGAAATTGGCCAAATTTTGAAAATCGTCAGCTCAAACTTTAACACACTCCTCCTGGAGCTACTACTACTACTACTACTAAAATTCCAGCATTGTTCTTGGATGTGTTAGTACAACAACAAAATCATAAATGTGTCTAAGTTTATATCTCAATAATAATGCATTGATAAAATTCACTGTTATATTATGTCTTTGTGTGAACTTGAGGCAGCGCATCGAAGGCGGCTCATTGAAGGCGGCGCAGCGAAGGCGGCGCGGCAATGCGGCGTGGCAACGCGGCGCGGCGAAGGCCTTGCGGCAAAGGCGGCGCATCAAAAGCAGCACATCAAAGGCGGTGCATCAAAGGCGGCGCAACAAAGGGGCACGGCGATGGCCGTTTATCGGGGCTTGCAGCTATATTTTTAATAGTTATCTTCCCATACTGTAGCAGGTAGTTCTCCACATCTCTGACTTCCTCTATCATCTCCTGGATTTCAGTGTGTCCTCGAGAGAGAAACTTTCTGTCCTGGAAGTCGTAGAGCATCACAGCCACAAGGCTCATCTGATCTTCTGTCTGCAACAGAGGAGTACAAGTTACTATACATGGGTAATATTAAAAGAATGAACACGACAAGACACCAGAGAGATGACTGTCTAATTATCAAAGCATTCTTTAAAAACAACAACAATCTGTAATGTGAATAAAGAACACAGTTTAAACAAACTGACAACTATTGACATTCATAAAAACATTGTAATGGCAAATCATGGTCACACTACTATCTCTCTGGGTGAGCTTTGAGCTTATTTATTCCAAACAACACATTGATGTCTGATATCACAGGTACAGGTAGCATCTCCTTGGAGAGAAATCTAGCATCCCACAGATGCAGCTGGTGGTCCTTCAACCACACAAAAAACATTGTCCTTTGAGGCAATATTGCATTCAATCAACTATGATACAGTTTTCGGAAAGTCTTCGATCAATATAGCGACCAATATTAGTTTTAACTTAAGTGAACAAAATAAAAAAATCAGTCTCCAATATTTACAATGACTTTAGTTGACTAAATCTGTGCAGAAGTTGCATCCGTCCATTTTCTGACCTGCTTGATCCTTGTTTCAGAAACACTGGGGTCTTCTGGTACCTATCTGGGGGTACACTCAGACAGGGCGCCAGTCCATCGCAGGGCAACACATAGACAACCACTCACACTCACATTCACTCCTATGGCCAATCGAGAGACTCCAATCAACCAAATAGTCATGCTTTTTTGGATTATGGGAGGAAGCCGGAGAATCCTGTGAAAACTTATGCAAGCACGGGAAGAACATGTGAACCACACACAGAAACGACCCAAGTATCAACACCAGGGCTGGAACCCAGGACATTCTTGCTGTGAAGCTTACGTGCTAACCATTAAGCCACCGTGGGCTGTACATAATTTTGTTGACTGAAATAGAGAGCTCTGGATCTTTAAATGATTCAGTTGCATTTACACAAACCTTCTAATCATATACATTATAAGCACTAAATGTAGTTGGATATTAGTAGCAACGTAGGCACACGGTGGCTGAATAATGTCTTTAAATTGCCCTTTTTCCCAAAAAGTAAACCAACAATCCCTTAAAGTCCTTAATTTCCCTCTCTTTCCCCTCCCACCTTTGACTCTCCGAGGGGGATGAAGACCAGCCCCATGAGTTGTGATTAAATCGTGCTCTTTTGCTGCAACAGCATTTTTAAGCTAACACTAATGACTCATTCAAGAGGCTCTTAAAATTAAATTTAGAGAGGTTAATTTTTTATGCTAGTTGTGGGTGACCACTTTAGTTCTCATCCACTGCCATATGGTCTCCCTGCTCTTTATTAGACCTAAACCCTTGGGTGTCCCACAGTGGACACTGGTCTACAATAAACTGAAGCTCTGTTTGGTCTGTTGCTCTGGGTCAGGCCCTGACACTGGACATGATGGCCATACATCACTTCACCAATCGGGACAAAGACTGGAAAGATGTTACATTTTATTGAGTGTCATCAAAATGTTTGCCAAGCTGTTTTATTTGTGTCAAATCTTTGTATTAAGATAAAACTACTTAAATGTTGTTTATAGTCATTTTCACTAAAACCAGTTCAAACTTAAACTACTGTACACCTAAATGTAAATAAAAGCTGGGTGTATAAAATGTACAACATTTTTGTAAAGAAGTATGAAATAGGACATTTCAAGACCAATAATAATTTTGAGGTACAATAAAGCTCATGTGAATGATGAGCCAATCAGAATTAAACGTTCAAATCCCATTGAAATAAACTGTACTACAGATTAAGTTTTTAAAATTTGTAGAAATCAGAGAACCTTAAGAACGTGACACAAAAATGTGATGATATGTTTGAAGGTGCAGTCTGCAATGTTGGAAAGCCAGAAGCATTTGAGCTAGCATTATTTGGGTCATAGTATATATATATATATATAGGCTAAAATACAGGTTAAAAGTTGCACATTAGAGTGGCCAAAACCAGACAGAAAAAGTGATAAAAATGGTTGAAAGTGTCAATGTTGGCTTAAAAGTGGCAGAAAAAGTAGGCACAATTAGTTTAAACTACTAAATAATAGGCATGAAAAATTGTGATGGCAAAAAATAAGCATGAAAAATGGTGAAAAGAGATTAAAGGTGACAATTATGGGTCAACATATGTATTATTAGGTGGGAAAAATGGTGAAAAGGGTTTATAAGTTCTGAAAATGTCTTGAAAGTGAAAAAATTGTACAGAAAAGGCATTAAAGTTTGATGGAGGAGTGGCAGGAATGGGAGTAATGTAGCAAAAATGCATTAAAAGGAGCAAAAATATGGCAAGAAAAAATTTAAAAAATAGGTTTAAATATGGTACGTTTGGTGTAGTTGCAGAAAAAAGGTAAAAATAAGCAAAAAAAATAAATAAATGGCTGAAATTGTTAAAAGAATATTCTTAGATTCTTGAAAGCATCTAACAACCTCCTCCCAGTGTCCTGTGACCCCAAGGTAAACAAGAGCCATATAAGGCATGTCAGCATATTTTGGATTGTGCACGCAGAGAAAAGGCAGGGACAGATGGAGGTGTGGAAATGAAGGCATCTGATTAGTTCTATTCATTCAGACCGATTGGCAGGGATTGGTCAGTTTTTACAGGACCCCAGCTGCTACAGAGATCTGACTCTTTTTCTTGTTTTTTCTGAATATCTATTTCTAATGTCTCTATTGGTCAAGTTTTTTCCACTCTCCCTGTATTATGTTTGTGGATTTCAGCTCTGCGTTCAACACCATCATCCCGGACATCCTTCACCAGAAACTCACCCAGCTCACAGTGCCGGCCTCCACCTGTCAGTGGATCACCAACTTCCTGACTGACAGGAAGCAGCAAGTAAGGCTGGGAGGCATCACATCCAGCACCCGGTCACTCAGCACTGGCGCCCCTCAGGGGTGTGTTCTCGCCCCACTGCTATTCTCCCTCTACACCAATGACTGCACCTCAGGGGACCCCTCTGTGAAACTCCTGAAGTTTGCAGATGACACCACCGTCATCGGTCTCATCAGGGATGGGGACGAGTCTGCCTTCAGACGGGAGGTGGAACAGCTGGCTCTCTGGTGCAGTCAGAACCATCTGGAACTGAACCCACTCAAGACTGTGGAGATGACAGTGGACTTCAGGAGAAATCCCCCCCCACTCACCCCCCTTACCATTCTGAATAGCAAAGTGGCTACCGTGGACTCCTTCAGGTTCCTGGGATCCACAATCTCACAGGACCTGAAGTGGACCTCCCACATAGACACAACCAGGAAAAAGGCACAGCAGAGGATGTACTTCCTGCGACAGCTGAGGAAGTTCAACCTGCCCCAGGAGCTGCTGATCATGTTCTACACCTCCATCATTCAGTCTGTTCTGTGCACCTCCATCACTGTCTGGTTTGGATCTACAACCAAACTAGACAGACACAGACTACAACGGATAATCAGGACTGCAGAAAAGATCATTGGTGTTGATCTGCCCTCCATCCAAGACTTATACCTGTCCAGGGTCAGGAAACGGGCAGGTAGCATCACTGCAGACCCCTCACACCCTGCACACAATCTGTTTAAACTCCTCCCCTCCGGCAGACGCTACAGATCACTGTATGCCAAAACTACCCGCCATAAAAACAGTTTCTTCCCCCAGGCTGTCACTCTGATCAACACTAAACAGTCAAAGAGTGTCAGACCTGTTTCTGTTACTGTGAAATAACCTGGAACTAAACATATCAACCCTGGAACAACCTGTCACTGCGAAATGTTCATGGACAAAATTTTTTCATTTAAATGTTCACCTATTTGCACTACTCATCAATGCACTACTGCACTATTATCTTATTATTATTATTATTATTGTATTTTTATTTTATTTCATTATTATTATTATTATTATTACTATTATTATTATCTTGTTATTTTTATTTAGTTTGCACATATTAGTCTAACTACTCTTATATTTATGTTTATACTTCTTTTTTCTTTTATTTTTCTTTATTTTATTTACTTTTCTTTATTCTGGTTGATTGTTATTATTTAATGTTACACTACCTGAGAGAGCACAGGTCACCAAAAGAAATTCCTCGTGTGTATTCATTCACCCCTGGCCAATAAAGTTGATTCTGATTCTGATTCTGATTAGACATGACTTTCCCTCCATGGTACCCACATCTACTATGACCGTGGCTGCCAGTGGTCATTCATTCACTTTTTGCTCCTCTTGCTTTCAAGGTTGAACTTTACGCATGCCAGCATTGTAAAAGATACAGAGAGTGAGTTCTAAAGACTGCCTTTTTGTGTCTAGGCTTTATTGTCTTGTTGGAGGGATGCAGAGTAACGACCTGCCACCAACACAGCTATTCGTTTCACCCGCTGCTATATTTCATACTGCAGCAGTGCAAGTGTACGCAAGTGTGTGACTGAGAAAAAACGTAACTGTTGTATTTTTGTACCTTCATATTTGGACCCTATTTGACATAGAGTGGTATTGTGTTTTTTTTGTTCTGAAGAGCTTCTATTTACATATTCGCAAAATGTTATTGGTATCTACCTTAGCTCACTAGCAGCTTTGAATTCTGCACATGTTTTATCATCAGCCAGGTTGTTACAGAAACAGAAGCGTAAGCAATCCCCCTCTTTTACAGCCTCTTTTATGTGGAGAGTTGAAAGTAGGGCAAAAGTACATGCCAATCTCCTCCAGAGGATACTGCTTCATGGAGGGAGCAGGGCATTCTCCCTCCTTGCAGGTTTATAGCTATAAAAGAAATATTTCTTTTATGACTGCTCTGCATATTAATACCATTTAGTAAGAGAGTATAAACTGTAGGATACCACAAGCAAACATGCTGCCCTTGGGTTTTTAACCCTTTTTGATTTATCACTAATTAACAGGCTATTTTGGTCAACAATAGCAATGAAAAAGACATACACAGGCAGACAGGGTATCTCACAAAGTCATTTTGAGATGCATTACTCCAGAGGGAGTGATTATCATTGATTAGGGTGGAAATGAAAAGGGTGCTTTGTTGGTTGATGAAAGAAAAGCCTATCAGTGGTATGCATCAATATCCCTGGTACTGATGATTACAAATCCAGAGAACTAAGAAGGAAATACATGGAGAAGAAACAGCAAGTCCAGACTGCAGCCCCAGTATCTAGTTAGGAGTGATTATTGAGGAAAAAAACAAGAGTATAACAACAAAACTGTAATTCTCAGGATGCCAACTGAACCTTCAATGTACCTTGCACTGAGAATCAAAGGGATTTAGGATATTCAGCAACTAACTAAAAGTAGCACGCCTGAATTTAATTATCGCTTACAGTAAATGTTTACCTCTGAAATACCCTAGGAGTAAACACAGCCCTCCTGTTGTTCACTTACCATTGGCTGAGTGAGACAGAGGCAGCAGTCAACCATGATTTCCTCCAGCAGCTCTTGGTCTATGCAGATTGAGGGGGGAACAGAGAAATTTAATTAAATAATGTATCTACAAGTCAAACACACTTCATGGAAAACACTAATTTTGAATCCATTTCACCTGCGCGACAAAGGGTGGACATCTGTGGCAATTAGCAGGACAACCCCTTAAAAGGGACAGATCTGTCCTCATCTTTTCTGACTGATTTTTAGTCATGTTGGTATTTAAGCAGTGCCTTCACTAGCATGAGGCAGTGTCTACATTCCACACAAGTTGCTCAGGTAGTGCAGCTCATCCAGGGCAGGGAGTGCATACAGGCACGTGGAGGTCACATACTGAGCCTAATTCTGACTTGTCTTGAAGAATTTCCACAGAAGTTGTATCAGCCTGTGATCTGATTTTTTTGAGTATGATTCTGAATGTAGACCTCCATGGGATAATGATTTAGATTTTCTATTAATTTGATTGTGTGCGCGCGTGCAGTTTCACATTATGTAGAGGGAAAGATAATGAAGGAAGACTTTGTATCTACTGAAAAAGTTAGGAAATAGGCCTATCTACATGCAACACTTTATTTCTCTTTAATTTATGCCATTGTTTCATTTTTAAATGACCACTTCTGAAACATTTCATATAGAATCGTCATATTTCTTTACTAGCCACCAACTACTTTTTTACTAACCGAAACATGACCTACAACTTAACAATTATGTAAGATTTCATAAAACTCCATTTTCGTTTTTTATTTTATTGTTATGTTTTATTTATTTTTAAAAAAAAAACATCGCAATCTAAACACCAAATCTGTGGCATCTTAAATTAAATTATTTCTGCAAAACTTGAGCACATTAACATATAATGTATACATTAGTTTAATCAATTCATTACAATAGTCTATTTGAAGCAGGATATAAAGCCCAGAAATGACCCATTGGGAAACAATTAAAAAGGACAAAAGCGATTAAGAGAAAGGCTCCAATAGGAAGCACTAATGACTGAATTTCTTTTTAATTAAAAAAAAAAAGAAAAAAGAAAAAAAAAAAAAGGTGATTCAATTAGAAGAGAGGTTTAATTTCCCGTGATTAAATGCTATTTTGGTGTTTAATTAGACTTAATCTGATTAATCTGATGTATTATGTCTGTGCTGTGAAAATAAAAGACTGATGATATAATTACATCTTTAAAGACAAACTCAATACAGTTGCATCTATTGTTGTCAAGAATATATGAACAAACATCTCATCTTTTCTCACTCTACTCTTATATCTGACCCTATATAAAATGTTGACTCTTTTACTGTTGGGACATCCTAGTGCTAACTATTTTCTGTCTGTACCTTAGATTTAAATTTTGCTGAGAATGTAATATTAAACCTATGGAGATGGCTAAAAAGGCAACAAAAAAAACAGTTGTGTGAGGTAAGAGCTGCTAATCCATCTTTGCGTCTTTTATATGGATTTTCCAGCCCCCCGCAGCAGTTGTCATATCATAAAAGCTGCAAATGTCTCCCAAGCCTAAAATACATAAATGCAAACCTATCATTCCTGTCTAAAAACAGCAGGAAGGAGCAAAACAATCTTTCCTGTCTTGTTGAGATTAAAAAATAGCAGCTTTTGCACTTACTCTGCAGGTTAAGGCTTACTGCTAACTGCAAAAGGAAAAGGGATAAAAAATAAAAAAAAATCAATACAGAAGATACATTGAAAAGTTAACAGCAGAAGAAAGATTCATTTGTTTCTATGGTTGTAAAAACAAATCTATATAGGCATTACTATCAGCCAAACAAAATTATCAGCCAATATTTGCCATAAAATGTAATATTGGTCAACATCGGTATTGTTTTTTCCACTGATATCAAAAAACTGATATGTGCTGTTGTTTTGCTTTAAGGTTTGTGTGACTGAATTTATTTTGTTCATAGTGCAAACTAGAGAATCATATAATAATGTTTGGGGCTCACATAACCTTTTAATAAAGGTCATTTCGTACTAAAAACTGGAAGTTTCGGTCTGACGTACTAGAATTGGCTTAATAACCCCCATTCTGTGTATGATAAAGCAATGTAAATGGACTTGATTTATGTAGCGCTTTATCACCACACTGAAGCAGTCTCAAAGCGCTTTACATATCAGCTCATTCACCCAATCACTCTCACATTCACACACCAGTGGGACAGGACTGCCATGCAAGGCGCTAGTCAACCACTGGGAGCAACTTAGGGTTCAGTGTCTTGCCCAAGGACACTTCGACAAATAGTCAGGTACTGGGATCGAACCCCGAACCTCTCGATCAGAAGACGACCCTCTACCACCTGAGCCACGGTTGCCACCATGTCCATCCATCCAACCATCCATCCATTTTCAAACCCTCTTGCTCCATTTTTTAGGGTCTCAGGGTTCTGCTGGTGTCTCCAACTCTCATTGGGCATTGGAAAGGTACACCCTGGACAGGGTGCCAGTCCATCACAGGGCCTAAAGCATTATCTGTGCTTTCAATTAGTGGACAGTGTTTATGATGTGTTTTAGTGAAAAATAGGTTTTTGTTCCCTATTTTGTACACATTTACCTAGCTCACGGCTAACCGCTAAGCTAACGCTAAGTTGTTAGTTATGTTAATTGTCTTGCATCACATATACATACTATGCAACAAATGCTATATGTGTTGTGTTTGTTTTACAATAATGAAAGGGTATTTTATTCTATATTGATTATGTTTAGGTACTGTATACCTAAACATAATCAAAAACACTTTGTTGTGGAGTTCTTACAACTGGACGACGACTGAGGCAGAGACAGCTTTTTTTTAGGACAACTTATTGATAACCAATATGGTACTTTTTCCATCCCTGATGTTGAATTAGTAATAATTTCTTATACAGATAACTTTTTTTTATGTGGAATTCATTCAGTGGGGCATCACACTATAGTAGGCTTAACCTGTTATTTTCTATGGAGATATTATGTGACCTAAAATTAGGATTAGGTAAAGGGTCGCCCATGTATAAAATGTTTCCGGCGTCACTGAGATGTACCCATGCTGGAATTGCCATGCGCAATGTCATACAGCGATTGCTGTACTGATTTTAAAAAATGTTTAAAACAACACATCAGTTGACTATCGATAAAAAATTGACCAATGATAAAAAAAAAAAGATATGATTGTCATGATCAGATTTATATGAATACAACAGCTTATTATTGTGAAGTTACATTAGGTTAACTGTTATTTATTGCAATGTATATCACAATCATGTTTTTTTTTGGAAAATAAATTATCCCTTTTCGTATTGAGATTGCTGCATGAGACACTATTACTTACTTAAGTTGTTGACTGAGATTGTCACTCACTCAGCATGGCGGAAGTAGCAAAACTTACAGTGGAACTAGCAAAAATTAATCTTCCGTTGGGCGCATGCTCATAATCGATCTCAGTATGGGGTAAACTCAGACCGTGGTATATAACGGAAATAGAAAATTTAGTGCTGGAAAACAACAACAGTATATCAGATATTGGTAAAAAGCTATTATCAAAATGTTCTAGTCTTTTGTCAATGCACAGGGTGTGCTAAAGCTTGCAAAAATTTGCAAACTACTGCTAGAATATAATCCAACTTTTGAATGTGAATTTGAGGAAACAGTCCATCAACAGCAAAATCATGGAAACCTGTTGTTAGAGAATAAACTATATCACAGCATCACACACCATGCCAATCCTTGATATGAACACGAGGCATTTCACAGTGAACAGATCAAGGTAAACACAAGCATTAAGGTATGTTCAGCTGCAAACACAAATCAATGTTTTCATTTGCTTATCTTAAGTAAGGAAAAACACGTTTACAACATGGTCAAATTTATCACCGATAAGGATTACAGTTGTTGGCATTGCAGCTCAAGGCATTAAAGATAAGACCTTGAGAGATAAACACCCACAGCACAGGCAAAACAGACATTAGAATGAGAGCCATGATGGTCAGGTGTGTAAAGGTCAAAGTCTGCCACATCCCATAAATCACACACAGCTATTTGAGTAAATCACAGGGACTCCTCAGCCATAAGTCACTTACAGTAGAAACAGCAGACATAACGCTGGTTTCACCTGCAAGATGAAGAGAAATTTGCTGAATCTATCACTCAAACACAATAACATCATCTCACGGTGGACCTTGAAACTGTCACGTTAATTAATTCATTGTTTCATAGTGCCAATTTTCTTATTTCTTCATGCTTCTTGGAACATGGATGAATTTTTCATGGGGGTGACAGTAAATATGCCTCTGCGCAATGAATTGTTTTGATTTTTATTTCATATCAAATCCTGATTACAATGGAATAGAACATTTTATTCAGGGTTAAGGTAGGGTTTACGTTACGAGAAATAACTTTCAATTGAAATATGTCAGTTTGAAATTCAGCACAAAAATATTCATTCCAAGCCTCACAGAAAAATTAGGAAATTGTGTTGGCACGTACGAACAAATAAATTAATTTGATTCCTCATGAGACTAGGCTAAATAGTCACTTGATGTTTTTTTTTTTTTTTTAAACTGCTTAGTGCTGAACTCATGATGGGGTTTAGTGTTTTGCAAAACTCCTCAAAGAGCTATACAATGGGCTTTGAATGAGGCTGGATTCAAACAAATCATTGGAGTCAAGACTAGGTATGAATGCAGTCTTCTCTCCTTTACTGTCAGGCATTAGTTTTACAATGGTTTGCATCAGTGCACCCAATTGCACATCCACCAGACAGCAGTGCAAAAAAGAAAAAAAGGTACTGCAACAATTTATACTTCTAACCCACTGTGTCCTGGTGCAATTTCATATCTACTGAAGCTTAGTAGTGGTAACGGCTCTGGCTGTAGTCAAGGACATGCTGCTGGTCCAGTGGTACAAAGAGTCCTGCTTGTTACACACAATGATTGAATACATTCTAACATGGGTGTCAGGCTGGGGGGTAAAGGGTACTAAGTACCCAGGGCCCAAGGCAGGGGGGTGTGTGTTTTATATATATGTACGAAAATTCATTTTAAACATTTTATTGGAATGAAAAGCACCCTGTGTGAAAATGAGATGGTTGTTAAGCACAGTTTTGCAATAAAAAAACAATTATGCATGCTGCATGGGCCCTAGCTACCACCCCCTGTAAAACAGTGCACGTAGTACGACATGCATGTGTGTGCTGTGGCAGGTAGTCTGAACTGTGGATGTGACAAGGAGTGGAAGATAGACAGCAGCAGGAAACCATGTCTTTCCTCAAGAAAGGTAAACCAGGCCAAAAATGCAAGGAAAGAAAGGAAAGGGAGAGAAGGTGGAATGATGGAAAGTAACTGTTTACTCAATTCTTCAGAGGTGAGCCTTAAAACACACGTCTTTTTTTGGGCAATATATTATTTCGATTGAAATTAACAATGTGCACTCTCCCATTTAAATGTTGGAACATTCCTTTTGTACATCAAATTTTAATTGGAAATTAAAAAATACATATTTTTTTATGATTTTGAACACTAAATTTTGCTGCCACCAAGTCTTAAGTAGTTGGCCAGTGTCCTCATGATTCTGATCATTTCATATTAATCTTTTATTAACCTTTGTACAAGTTTGCTTTGTGTACATATATACATTGTGTTTGTTGTTACTGTATACCCCCTCCCCACCCCACCCCCCCCTAAAACACAATATTCAATAAACTGCAAAAATATAATAGAACAGATTTATAAAATACAAGCAATTTATTAAATGTCTAGTAATTGGTATAAAAAATTTAAAAAAAATAAGTAAAAACAGATTAATATTTTTGAATTTATATTATTTTTAAAATACACATCACACACAATAAATATCAAATAACTTTTTCAAAAATAAATCTAGTTAAAATGAAATGCAGTATACAAATATCTAAGGTGGGTGCACTTGTCACTTTTTGCACTAATCCTGGCTACTCTGCATTAGTAACACACTATAATATATTAAAAAAAAATATTTCTAAAAAAAACGTCTCTGGACATTTGTGATATCAAAATGGGGTCACCACCCAAAAAAGGCAGGCCAAATCAAGCTGTATGGACAACAATGCAGGAACACTCAGAGGAAAAGCTTTGAAGGGCTAACAAGGAAACGAGTGCGGTATCTTTAATGGCTGGTGGCAAGGTTAAAAACTCCACCAGCAAGGATTCACATCAAAATGACTTTGTAAAGCCAAGCATCAGCACCAGGGTACTGTATGACCAAGCAACGATATGAAGCCTTGACACATTATCAGCCTCTGGGATTGTAATCTAGCAGATAGTCGTTGAAGTGAAGAAAAGTGTTTTTTAAAGAGGGGAGAAGGTCAGCAAGAGAGAAAGGCCCCGAAGAAACAAATGGGAGTTGAAGGAAGCAAAAGGGAGAGAGAGAGAATAAAAACATGACAGATAATAAATACCATTTGTGTGTCTTCAGGTTTGCCTTTGTTTATAAAAATGTCGACCGTCATCCCATAGGCCATATACTGACATACACGACTTAACGGGCATGTCTGTGTTCTCGACTACAGAAACAGAGCAAACCAAGCAGCTTTCTGTGTGTTTTGTGGATGGATGACAAGTCTTATCATTAGGTTATAATGTATGGATGACCAACTCTGCAACAATTAGAAATAAATAAATAAGTTATTTTTTCAAGTGTTTATGACATATATTTAGATAGGCCGTGGTTATTGATACTGAAATGTATCAATAGACTGCCAATCTATTCATACGGAGCGCCCCTCATTGGCCAGTTTATGTGATATGATACTAGGTGAGCCATGTGACTTAAAGTTCCGTCAGTTTTATTTTAGCTGATATTTATTGTTAGCTACCCCACTAACCCTTTTATTTTAGCCCTAACCCTAACCCCTAACCCAGGAAATACGCTAAAATGTTTATTTTTTTCGTTTATGTATTTTTAAAGGTGAAATTTTCCATGTTAAATATGTTAAAATGAAAAAATATATATGACAAAAGTGGGATTCGAACTCACATTAGCGGAAGGAAGCATCGTAGAGTGCTGCCCCTGAGACCACTCGGTCACCACGGTGAAAAATCACAGGCACATGTAGAAAAGGTCCAGAAAACACAAAAAACTTACCCATAGTCCCAGAGGCTATTGATACGGGAATGTATCAATAGCCTCTGGGACTATGGGACACTTCGATTTAGATATTAGGTGATTTGTTTATTTATTTATGGCATATATCTTCAGGTATTTATCTATTCATTTTTAAATGTGGCAGAGTTGGTTCTTCATAAGAATGGAGTGTGTGCATCTTTTGCTCCCTGTATATTTGTGTGACAGCCAACATGTACAGTATGTATGATTTCAACAAATTTCTTTCTGAGCCGTTGGTCATGACGGAAAAGGAAGAGAGAGAGAAGATTGACTATGGGCATCCAGGCTGTGTCATTTCATTTACAGGCAACACAGAACACAGTAAAATGTGAACATGTGACCAAAATAACCAAGATCTCAAAGCTCAATAATCCAGTCTTTATAATAACATTTTCCTCCTTTTGTATAAAAAAAATAAAATAAAAAAACACAATGCCGCAGTACTTTTTCCACCAAAGTTAATTACCAGTGGGCCATTTATCTATTCTTCCACAAACCATTTCAATGAGATATTAGCTCTCAGTTGCATCGGGCTGCATGAATCACTAAAATTGAAGTGCTGAAATGTCTGAACGTAAAGAAGACTTATAACAACAAAGCTTTAATAAGATTAAGCTTGTTTTTTATTTGGTTTCTTCACGCCTTACACCAAAAGTTGGTCCTTTGCAGATTGTAATGAAAGCAAATTAAACAATGATTTCTTTTTTAGCTCCTGATTGAGACACACTTTTTTGTCCAAATGAGTCAGTTTCTTTGTTCACATAGTTTAATCTAAATACTCCATGGGTCTGAAGGCAGACTAGTCTAGAGAAAATTGTGGGAAATCTGTTCTATCCCGAGAAGTCTAGTCGATTTCATCTGGTAATACGAGGACCCAAAGCTGTAAAACCAATTCAAGCTACTTCAAGCAAGTACTCAGGGTTTACAATGATGGATAGTTTGGAGGTGATCAGCATTAACTACAGGACATGAGGGAGTGAGACTTATACGGTGCATGGATGGTGAGAAGGAAAGAAATCGTTCATGGATGTGAGGGTCTTCCTGCTACATGACCTCTCCATCCACTAAAAACGCATTGAACCGATTCCAGACGGCTTTCTGCACAGGTACTTGGCTTGCTTCCCATCCTTATCACCATGGTGATTACACACCCCTGTAACTTTGTTCACCCGGGCCCCACCCTTAACTTGGAAAACAGATTATGGGTCAAATTGATTTGTAGCATCACCCAGAATTCCCCCTGGCCACGATCATTTAATCATTTTTTTCTCTTCCACTTGTCCTTCGTCAATCTATCTATATTCAATCCTACAAGTCATTTACCTTCCCAGGAGACATTTGTTCTCATTTCCAATGGCTGCTTGTTAGCCAGCAATCAGACAAGTTATATTTGCAATTTAAATATGTGTGAGATAGGATCTGCTGAACAATTTATGCTGTTGTTACCAATCCAAACTCTTTTGTTCTTCACTGTTTGGCTCTGCTATAAAATCTGAAACCCCAAAGTTCTGTTCTTTACTTTCAAAGTTTGCAACTTTCTATTAGATCAGGACCCTGGCCTTAACTGCAAGGAAGCACAACTTTTATAATTGTGTTTAAAAGACAATTTTATGATTATATGACAGAAAGAAACATGGTTGAATATTTGAGCTTTGTCTAATTCAGGGGTGTTAAACCTATTATAGTTTGGGTGGCAAATACAGAGCAATTTGACCTCAAGTGGGCCACTGGTTTTAAGTAGGACAAGGTGCAATTTCCACATTATAGTGCCTTAGTTACACTTAGCTTTAACTGTTATATACATTATGTATCAAAGCAATAAATGACAGATATCCATGGAATGAACTCTTGCTCGGGTTTTTTTTACAATTGCACATGCTTTGTTTCACTGTTGTGTTTCAGATTCACAAATGCACACGATCTGTTTCGCAAGTATTTATTTTAACCAAACTTGTAATATAAATTCTGAAATGCACACGCTCTGCTTCCCAAATATTATTTTGAGGCACACTTGTTATATAAATCCACAGATAATGCAAATTGCTGAATGTGCATTTACAAACTGCTTCTGTGCTGTGCATTTGTGAGAAAAATGTGTGCGGTGACGTCTCGGGTCAACGAACGTCACCATTGGCTGATAAAAGTGATTGACAGACTCATCAGCCAATCAGCTGTGTTTGCTTTCAGCCAATCATATGACTTCTTACATTTTCGCCACACTTTTTTGCAGAGCTACTGATATGTGTGCGCATACGCAGTGTTCAAACATGAGTGTTTATAAATATATATATAACATTGGCTCATGATTGGTTCTGACCGTTTTGGTTCGGATTCGAAAGGCAACGGCACGAACAGCACAAGATGAATTCTGGTGTTTGTGAACACCAGGAGAATCCATCTTGCAGGCAAGGTGAACATGATTCATGTTTCTCACAAAACTTAACTTATTAACCTGGGAGTTTGAAAACAAACTGATGAAAAGAGAATAATGAATGAAATCATGAAGAATTTATCAATCACTCACTACTTACATTTCAGTGTATTGAAGGCAAGCTCATAAGCTGAGTGTTGCATCGCCTCGTCTTGGACCTCTGGTAATGGGAGCTCTCTCTGTTTGCCATAGTTCACCAACCGGTGAGTGGCCGGCTTCACCACATGGCTATTCTGGAAGATTACTGATGCCAGCTGATAAACCTTATCTGGGAAGCCCAGCTGACTTTGGACAATTGTCTGAAGATCCAAGGACACAGCAGTGGTCTCCCCATCATCATCCTCAGTCTGTGGACTCAGGTCCTTCCTGTTTACCACCTGAGAAACAGCTGCTTTTTCCTTTGATGTGGGATTTAGATTGCCTCTGGTGACTTTTCTTTTGCCTTTTTTTCTCACCATCTCTTCTTTTGCACCTGAAAAATAGCCCATAATATCCAAACACTTTAAATATTGACTTCTTATTCAAGATTGGATTTTATTTACCTTATTGGGAAATGTAAATGAAACATAATTAATATTTATCATCTCTTATAACCTTTTCGTTTATTCATAAGCTTTTATTTAAAGTTTTCTTATTGATAGATACAAACCAAATCTAAATCTGTGTTGAGTTAAAAGAAAAAAATGTCAAATGTAATACCTTTCTATATAAAATTATAAGTTTTTTTAGTCATTGTTGACTGAATACATAAGGAACACAAAGTAAAAAAAAAAAAAAAACTGTTGCAGAATTCCAAAGTTGTACTAGTGTAAAATCTCTGTATGTCAATGTGTCCTCGGCCACTTTTTAACAAATTCATTCATCAACCATAAAACTAAAGGTCAGAGTAAATAAATGATCCCGAACTGCAGCAACTGAGCTCACAAATACATTTTGACAATCATAATCAATACCATACGTCTATTATGATAAACCCACACATCATCACCCACCTGTAAGGGGACATCAGGTGAATCTGAGTAAATCATGTTTTCTAATTAGCATTGGATGTCTGTGCTAAAAACACTGATATTATTAGTTTAATTTGAATAACAGCTTGTTCTGTCTTCAGATGATTCCATCCCTGTCTCCCAAAAGCTGTAAACCTCACACACACATTACTCTCACTCAGAGGTAAAAGTAATGGATTACAAGTACTCACGTTACTGTAACTGAGTTGCTTTTCTGGGTACTTGTACTTTTTTGAGTATATTTCTAAATCAGTAGTTTTACCTGTACTTAAGTACATTTTAAAAGAAGTAAAATAATCAGTTACATTTCTACAATTATGATTATTATTGTTATTATTATTTTTAAATGATCAACGGACATTGTGAAACTACAAAAAAATGAAATGACCTGACAACAATCAAATGCTTCACATCATAGCCGACCAATCAGATTAAACGTAATGTACGGCACCAAAACAGCATTAAATTGAGAGTTTTTTTTTTATGTTTTAGAGTTCATAAATGTAGGTATACTTAGAGCCTGATATTTTTTTCCAGTTTGAAATGAATTGAATTAATTTATGTTGTTTTATTAAAAAAAAGAATTGGACATTTTGACCAACCTTGTATTTTATACAGATGCCTATGTGGGAAATAAATTAAGTTCCAGTTGTGGTAGATTTGGTTTCTTTTTTTTTTTAAGTTTATACATGAGATGTTTACTGTATGCAAAGGAACCGTGGCAACATTTATTTGTAAAAAATAAACATGGTGGGTGAAAGTAACTGTTAACCTCTGCATTGACTTTGAATACTATTTAACTGAGCTACTTTTGACTTGTACTTGAGTATTTTATGTGTGACTGACTTGTACTTGTACTTGTACTTGAGTACTATTTCAGTCACTTAACAGAACTTCTACTTGATTTGGATACATCAGTACTCTTTACTATACAGCCCTGCTCTTACTATAACAAAAAAAAAAATCAAAAGTAATAAGTAACAAGCAATAATTAATTCCTACTCACTGTATGTCACTATGTAGTAGTTGTATTCATTTATTATTAAAATAAATCTTTATTCTTAATTGGAAATCCGCCTATGAATTATTTCACACTCCTATACGTAGTGTTTTTAATCAAAGTGATATCAAAGCAGGATTAATTCATAATGGTATATATGTTCACACAATGCGTTCATTTAACACAGCAGGTATTTCTCTCTGTTTGCTGTAAAATCGGAGCACATATTAGGAAATGACATTGCCTTACCATGAGGTGTTTTTTCTCACTAGCACACAGCAGCAGCAGCAGCAGCATCCTCCATGTTTACTGTCTTTTTGTAAAGTTGACGTAGCTCATGTTGCTCTTTGTTAAGTTTGAACCGTGTGTAAAACCTCAGTCTGCTGAGACGTCGTGTCCTTCTTTTTGCTTTAATGTTATACCGAGACACTGGTTTCTACTTATCTATTTTTATTTGTTTTTTTTAATTTAAGGAAACCTTAAAAACAAGGAAAAACACCGCCCAGTTTTGACACAGCCGGTTACCATGGTAACCTGCCTCGCTCGCGCTGTCTGCTCTTTACGAGCACGGATTTTACACGGGCGCGCAGGAAATTTTTACAGAGGAGGGCGCTGAGGGGGGCTTTTAATATCATGGGTGGTGCACCATTCATCATTTAATAAAAAAAAAAAATACAATATCTTAATACTCATTTTTGGGCTAATCAATAGCCTACACGCTAATGCCTTAAAACAGTATTGATGACATTCCAATCATATAATAGACCAGCGTTTCTCAACTGGTATGTCCCAACCCAAAAGTGTGTCGCAGTCTTTTCTATGTAAGTCAGACAGCTGGGTGGGAAAGCTAGTCAAAAATAAATAAATACGTAATGTCTCTCATGTTGGACTTGTCTTTTATTTTGAAATAATCTTTTCTTTTGACAGGCATGCTGTGAAAGGCATGTTGCACAGGAAAATATATAGATTTATATTTTTAAAAAAGATCATATGTGTGTGTGTGTTTTCAACAGCTATTTTTGATAAACTAAATTTGGTTGGTTGAAAAAAAATAAAAAATTGTGATTTAATAACCGTGGCAAAATGTGGGTCCCAGGGTGATACTGGTTGAGAATCACTGCAATAACAACAGCTTATGTCTTTATTCATGACATATGCTCTGAGTCGCTTCCAGTCCGGTCGCTGTGCAGTTACAGCTGTCAAAGTACTTGCTAATACTTTATATATGTCTATTCTATATATATTTACGGTGACCCTGAATAACTGTTATTTATGTTTAATTTATTTATTCCCAATGTGTGAAGTGCTATACGATCCTTCATCATTTGCTGCTGTACAAACTGAATTTTCTCACTATGTGGGACAAACGAAGCTATCTTGTTCCCAGGACTCCAGATGATTACTTCATTTATTATTCATTCATTCATTATTTGAACATGGCAGGCTCTTTCACAGTAGTCATAATCAGGAGGATATTTAACTTACAGACGAGTCATCAGTTTGCATTGCCTCCGTATTTAGTTTCTTGGACGTATATAATATGCAATTAAAAACAACAAAAATAGCAGTTTACTGTTTAGATTGTTTTTGTGAGTAGCGATCCATAGATATCTGCGGTGACCGGATGTTTCCAACCATTTTGAGATTTCACTGGACATACAAACATCCTGAGTATCTGTTACTTCTCATTCACTGAGGTTATTTATCTCATCCTCAACTCTGGTATACAAGCCATTAGCCAAGTTCAGGCAGGTGCACAGATAGACCCCTAGTGTTGGTCAAGCATCTGTTCTTTTGCTTTTTCTGATGTAGCCTTTTTTTGTTTTTCAAGCGCCCCTAGTGGTCACAAGCGCCGCTGCGCTGTTGCAAGAATCAACGAACAGTGAGTCGGGCCAGCCTCCCTTGTCTTTTGATTGTGTATGCAGACAGTAGTTGACCTGTAACTTCAGGATAAGGATTGGCTCTAAATGCATGAGCACTGCTCTGTAGCATCTGCCAATCCCCTTATGTTGTCTGGTGCTAAATTAACCACAACATTAGCTATACCGTCAAAGGTGCAGTCTGCAACTCTCAGATCCCTCTCTCCCTCTCCCTCCCCGCTGCTCTCTTGCCCTGCCTCCAAACTTTCCAAAGTTCCTCCCTCAAAGGAGCTAACAAGCAAACGTTAGTCTGACAGCAACATCACAGTAATATAACATGCACTGTTAAAAGCATATTACTACAACGCTTCTCTCTCTCAATGTGCACACACCTCAGCAGCAGCAGCAGCAGCAATCTGGCAATCAGCCAAAGGCTGCAGGAGCAGCAGGGATGACTCAATGAGTCTGTTTTTTCACACAAACTACTAGTTTGATGTAAGGCTGTCCTTACATAATGACAGCTTTAACTAATATGACAAAAAGTCACTTTTATAAGAGTTGCAGACTGCACCTTTAAGGCAGACCTGGCCAAGAGGTCAGCAGTACAGTTATATGCTGCCATGTTTGGTTTACCATTTCTCTGACAAACTTTTAATACTTAAAACTATCAAATGATACAAGGAAAGTTGATCAACACTTTAAAAGTTAGGCTTTTGATATATGTATAAGTGGGACCAAATATTTTAATACTTGAATACAATTCCCCATCAGATGGCCTGTGGATTAGCCTTCATAAAGGTTTATTTGTAGATAACTCACATTCGGCATTCACTGCATTCATTTATTACTTTTTTAATGCCATCACATTGATTTTCAAACAAAGAAATGGAATACACTGTGATTATTATAGCAGACATGGCAGAGGCTTTGTTTTCTAATGATGACTAACTTTTCAAACAGATCAATGTTAATTTTGTCCCATTTGAAGTGTCAAGGTGACATCCAGACAAAAGTTATTTACTGAACACCTCACAAAACATGAAAACTGTCAACTGTTACTGTGGCAACAGGTTAGTGGAAAATCATAGCAGAACTAAAGTGGATGTACAGTTCATCATAGAACAATTTATGTATTTCACTAAGAACCCATTATCTTAAAGATTTGGTCGTACACCATTGGAATACTTAGGTCTCGAGATGACTTAGTGGATGTTGGCAGCCAGACGAATGCAGTACATTAATCTCATGAATCGATGACCTGGTGTTCGATTATGAGGATAAATGCAGACAGAAAAACTACAATGGTTGTTTTGGAAAGCTTCATTAAAGCTGTGTGGCCTTTAAAAAATAGAGTTTATGTGCTGTTACATAAATCCTCGACTCAATACAATCAGAGTCGAAACAACATTAGTCATAAAAATAATTCTAGCTGATGTATACATTTTGCCACATGCTTCAATGTGAACTTCTCATTTAATTCCAAGGCAAATTCTAAGTTTACACCACCAATAGTATCTGTGTGCAAGCACAATGGTAAAGTTTTTTTTTTTAGACAGTGACACTCAAACCTCTCATCTTTAATTTTTTAAACTTGTGCATTCAATAATTAATGAATTATTGTAGCGAGACCTTTACGGTACCATAATTACAACCCATCTCAGAAGCCAATGAGGAGAAGATTTCAAACATATTATTTGCTTTAGAGTTGTTTTAAATACTGTTCAGCTAAAATGCATATTTCAAAAGAAGTGGAGCTGAGTTTTGACGTTTGAGTGGGAAATGAGCTCCCTCTGCTGGGAGAAATTAGTATTGTATCAAATGCAAGACAACTATAAATATTATTTACATAATTAAAGATTTAAAAAATATATACTATATACATGAGTATAAGTAAGTTATGAACTATCCAAAACATAAATTAATTTTCAAAACTTTTTTAAAACTAACAATATGAACCAACACATTTTCACTATGCACACTATCACTATCGGTGTCCCAATACAGATTTTTCATTTCCAATACAATATTGTTACTTCAGCCTTGGGTATTGGATGATACCAACACGAATCATACATACATTTATTACTCATTTTGTATGAGCGGAATGTTTGAAAAGCCAAGATCAAGTGATATTACTCAGAGAATAATAGTTGTCAGCCATAGTAGATATAAGTAAACACTTACCCATTTATTACTGATCAATGATTTATTTAACCATAAAATATAAGAATACTCTACAATTGAATATAACACATGCTATACAAAATTAAGTAATTTATACAAAATAAATGAGAAAATACAAAAAACCTTATTAAAATAAAAACAATATGTAGATTTTAGATGTAAATCTATATTATTTATAATCCGATAGTAACATGTTTTTGTTTGTTTGTTTTTTGTTTTTTTTTGCTGATATAAGACTGATATCCGATGTCATTACCGGATGGAAACACCCTTATAACCATTATAACCACTAGGCCGACAATGCAGATAATCTATTTTGTACTACAAATTGCAATGCAATGTGATGCTGGTTATCTGAACATGTATAAAGAAACAACACCAAAAGATTTTTAAAATTATCTAAGGACAAAATAAACCATTACATAATTTATGGAGCACAAAAGTTAATAAAAGTGCTGCATTTTACCCCAAAAATGAACAGATTTAACAACAATTAAGTGAAATATAATAAACAACGACAGACACACTTATATTGTTAGTAAGCATATATACGCGACAACAACAGTCGGAAAAATAATTTCAAAACTAAAGTATTTCAATTAGCTGAAGAGTTTGCAAGCAAAGCCCTGAGATCTCTATAGAACAAGCTTTGAATTAATGAGTTGGATTTCCTTCTTTTGTCTGTCACCGCTCATTCTGATGATCCTTTTTTCATTGTGCCATCTTCCCTTAAGCCTCGAGTCTCTTATTTCCCTTTTGTCAGCCGTCCTCTCGTCTGCATGGACTTGACAAAGTTGAATGAATGAGGCTTATGGAGGAGAGGCTTGTTGTCTTACATAATTGATGCTCCATATTACCTTACATCACAACTGCACTGGCAGTCCCACAAACAAAGCACAATCAATATGTTTTCCTTGATGATTTTAACTGAAGTAAATGTGAATGAAAAATGAAAAATCTCAAGCATAATTTTAATTCTTTCAATCATTCCTATTAAGAAATCACCGATGCACAATCCGTAACACGTTTATACTCACACAACTGAATAACACTGTGTTTCATTAACAATCATAACATTTAGGTTTGTGTATCAATAAACAACATTAAATCAACCAAAATACCATCATCCACAGACAGAAATAAGGGCTGTTCAACAGGCTAAACATGTTAAAAAGAATAATAAGAAAAAAATCTAGAGGTCTCAGTTAAGAAATGTAGCTGCCTTCACCATCCAATACAACCATTTCTTGTTTTGTTGTTGTTTTTTGCTATGAAAACAAATCTAACCAACAACTGTATTATTATCACAAAAATTGCATTTCATTACTTGTAGTGACATTTGAGCATACTAAAGAACACTCCGCCAAGAGCCAAATATTTGGTAGATATTTGCAGTTATCTGGATCTGTGATCCTGATCATCTTACCAAACTAAGTTGGTAACTGAGGAACCATAACTCGGTCAAGTTTAATAAAGATTGGTCAATTACAAACCGAGAAAATATTTTTTTAACTTTCGCCAATGATGAGCGATAGGGATTTTTCTATTTTTAAAACTGATCCAGAATCAGGATATTGACCCAGATCCCCTCCAAAATTGAACGGAATCAATTTACTACTTTTGTCAAGAGTCAAAAGTATATTACCCGCTTTCAAATGTAGAGTAAGAGTAACAAGTATCTCCTCAAAAGTATACTCAAGTAATGTACAGACACTCAAAGTTAGTATTTAAGTACAGTACTAAAGTAAATCATCATCACTGCCCATCGGTCATATTTTTTACAGACATTTGGTTCCTCGTGTGGTCACATGATGCACTTCTGTGTGACTGTGTTGTCATGGCTTCTTGCCTATGATGAGGATGCTCATGAGGAAAACCATGATGAAGAAAATCCACATAAAGAACCTGTCCATGACTTTAGCTATCTTCTTCCATTCGGCCCCCTTAGCACAAGTGGCCCTCTGCTCTCTAAAGCAGTTGGCGATATACTCCACATTTTGGACCAGCTTAGAGTCCACACCAGGGATCGCACTGCCATGGCTGCAGAACACACAGGGGCCAAAGGTCACAGTGGGACCCTGAAGTGGAGGCTTTTTGTCTTCTGAGCAGCAAGATAGTTTTTGGTCCTCTGCATAGAAAGGAACAGTCTGATCTTTGGGGCCATAGTTGCCGGGAGAGATTTTACCATTGGTGTTTTCATACGTAATGGGAGTAAAACTGGACAGAAACTGTCCGCTCTCTTCGCGAGTGATGAAGTGTTGGACTTTCACCCTGGGTTGGTGCTGCACTTTGGGGGTTGGAGGCCTGTGGTACTTGTGACTCTGCCTGCCTTCTTGGTGGTTCACAGGTTTTCCATTTGAATAAATGTGATTGTTGACTTTGTGGTGATGGACATCATCCTGCAGTGAGTGGGAGGACGTTGAAGATCCAGACGCACAGTTTTCACCGACTTCATAGACAAAAAAAATCTTGGACATGTAGTCGATGATGAGAACTTTTGCCCAGTGTGGAACTGGTTTGGCCTCTGGGCCGCAGAAGTGAATATTCATGATGAAGATGGTAAGACTGGTGGAGGCCGTCACCATGGTCATGGTGGCAATATAGTATTTACCTGAGGAACAAAAAGGGACGACAAAGAGAAAAAATGTTCTGCAAGAGCTATTGAAAACACTTGACTAAACATTTCATCAACAGTAAGAAGGTTTATCTTGATAAATGTCATGTTCAAGTACAAGCAAAAAGCAGATTTTGTGTTTCGTGAGAACAGCACCAAAAGTAAAGGTGTCCCAATCCGATAATGATATTGGATATTAGACTGACATGAGCAAAAACATTAATAAAAATCTTTATTATGAGCGCTCCGATACATCATATGTTTTTATCGGATTTATTGAGGTTATTTTTCAAGGTCTTCAATTTATTTATTTTTTTATTTTATCTAATTGTAGTATGTACGGTTAAAATGTATGTAACCATTTGGTTACTAGGGGTTGAACAATTACATCATTTTAAAGGTCGACTCTATGTGCATACTCGTCGAGTCGACGTCGACTAGTCGATGACGTCACTCGTCAGTTGAGTGGCAGCCGAGTGCCGGTGTTAAAACACATTTCTAAATTTTCTCCAGTCTGCATTTACTTCACCTACCGGAGCGTCATGTTTAAGGGGGAGTAAATAGCTCCTGAATAGGTATGAAGTGGTTTAGCACTCTTCTTCTCGACCGCCGAGAAGCCACAGTGGTCAGATTTTTCCAGGTCACAGACCTGTGAAGTAAATGCAGACTGGAGAAGAATTACAAACATGTGTAAGGGGGAGTAAATCTCCTCCGAACAGCCGCAGGGGTGGAATTGTCGCCACCTCCGGTCACAGATTTTGGCACAACAGCAGTCTTCCTTCAGTAAAGGAGCCTCCGTCCTGCGCTGCTAATATTTTCCAGATCTGCTTAATACCACTACAGCTAACATTAGCATGTATATTAGTCGTAGTGTCTGCCTACCAGCTGCAGTTTGAGGAGAAACGCTTGATGTTGTGCTGCCTTGCCTGCGGCAGTAGTACTAGGACCCTCGCTTGCTGTGTTGCACCGCCATCTTGGGCAAATCTCAGGTACTGCGACTAGTCGACACGTAGACAGACTCGCGAGACAAGACTAAAGTCGACTAGTCGACTAGTGTGTTCAACCCCTATTGGTTACTATTAATTGGGTGAGTTTTTCTTATACCTACTGTAGCTGAGACTTTCAGCAATCGTAGGTATGAGAAATCCAAGTACCACGTTTCAATTCCACTTGAAAGTGCCTTGCAAAAAAGCTGGGAAAAATAGCCCGTAACCTCATGGTTTTTGTGACATATTGTGTAATAAGTTATAAACTCAATTGTAGTTTTTTTTTTTTGTCCTAATCTCAGTTATATCCAGAACTAGAAACCAAGTGAAACCATGATGGATTTATAATCATACCTGTCAAGTATCCCGTTTTGGCCGCGAAACTCCCGTATTTTACCCCTCTTTCCCGCTATCTTCCCGTGTTAGTATTTTCCCGTAAATATCCCGTATTTTAATGTAATAATAATTAAAAGATGACTTACTAAACTGAACGCCGTCACTAGCCTCGTGAGAACTGCCACTCAGGCCATTTCAGGTGTCAGTTCTCGCGAGGCTAGTGACGGCGTTCTCAATTTAAATTTTGTTTATATGGTAAAGCTTGATATGAAACATATTTGAATAATTGTTAACTACATATGTGTAGAACTGTACATACTGTAATATGGTTACCCAGTTTTGTAACAATTTTTTTTAGAATTTTCATGGTAATTACTATTAAAAAAATCTAATTATCTAAACTCAGTTACAATTTAATTATGATAACGACAGCAACAACATTTTTAAATTGCAATTACATTTATAATTATGCCATAACTGTAATTAATTATCAATTACAATTATAATTGACCCAGACCCTGCTGTGGTCCTTACCTATAAGAGGCACACTCTCTGAGGGTGGCATGCTCTCAGCCACCATGAGCTGGAATACAGTGAGGGCCAGAAGAACCGTTACCCCGAGGGAAACCTTCTCCCCAGAGTCTGCAGGCAGGTAGAAACCCAGAGGAGCCAAGAAGGAGATGAGAAAGCAGGGCAGGAGCAAGTTGAAGATGTAGAAGGAGGAACGGCGCTGCAGCAGTACAGTGTAGGTGATGTCCGGGTATGGGTCGGCACAACAGCCGTACATTATGACATTTTTGGTAGCAGGCATCCCACGGCATTCCCACTCAACATTTTCAACAAAGTCTGAAAGGTCACCACTGTCCATTGCCATGAAGATGTCAACCTGGAATGAAAATACAGCCTACTATAGTATTTATGAACTGGAGCCTGTCCTCTCTTGTCCTACAGCTAATCATATTTCTCCTTACCTGGTTGCCATTATAGGTCCAAGAACCAAAGGTGAGGTTACACTCCTGGCTGTCAAAAGGAAAGTACGACACATCCACAACACACGAGCTCTTGGTAATGGCAGGTGCATCCCAGGTTATCTCTCCATTATAGCGCAGACGCACATTGGTGTCCATTGGCCCCGAAAAGTCATCATCAGCCCTGGAGAGGAAAGGAAACCTGGGTCATTCCTTCCATTTGGGAGCTCTGATGTTGGGCAGCACCGTGATGTAGTGCTTGGTCATTCTGCATCACAGCAAAAAGTCATGGGTTTGGCTCCTAAAATGGAGACCTGGAACCTTTCCATGTGGTGCTTGAAGTTGCTATTCTCTAGCACAGTGGTTCTCGAACTTTTTTGCTTTCTAAATCTAAGTACCCCCTTTGTCTGACTACAATATTTTGCTAAGGAAACTATTTAAAAACATCTATAGAGCATAATGATGGAACGAGTGATAACACACATTTTAAAGAATCTCATTTTGTAAATAAGTGGAAAGAAACAGTTGTTAGTGCAGTGGTTCCTGACCATTTTAGAATCCTGATCCCATCAATAATTTCTGGTGACCCCAAAGACATTTAGTATATTTGATCATGTTTGAGTGAGATGTACACATACCCCCCATTTCCTGTCTAGCCAACCCTGATGAGTGGGTACAAGGTGAGATGTGTGGGATTTGCACCAGCAGCCCCCTAACACAAGTTTTTTTTTTTCTTTTTTATAACATTTTCAAATTAAAATAAATAGGCATAGTTTTTGCATGCTGTTCTAACCAAGTGTTTTTTGTTTTGTTTTGTTTTTTGGTTTTGTGGATATGAATTTTGTGGATATGAATTGTGTAAATACAGCACTATAAAATGAAGAAAGAGTGGTAGGATTTCTTATAAGTTCTTTGAACTTCCACCTACTCCCTTTGAGTGGCAACTTTGTATTCTTTTCCTTCTGTAATCTTTGTTTTATTGATATACTTCTCAAATGAATTAAATAAACAAAAAATATTAATAAATAAAAATACAGTTTATACACAATGCAAAAAACCACAGCTTATAACATTTATTTAAGTTGTTTATCAAGAAAATCAGGGTCTAATTGCTAAACGCTACTAGTCTGTGATCTGTAACCAGCTAATTGTAGCTTTTTCACATGGTCACAAAGCTGGGGCTTAATAATGGGAGATATGGGGGAGGACGTACTTGTTATAGAGGACGAGGTCGGGTCTCCACACCAGACTGCTGGGAATGTGGATGACTTCCAGTCCATCGTAGTCTTCTTTATTCCACTTCAGATAAGCATCGTGCCAGGTCTGCCTAATCCAGAGGTAGGCGATCAGGACCTGGTTCCTCTCATCCTTTACTCAGACACACAAAACACCATTTATCCACATTTAAACACATTGGTATCTGCAGTCAACACAATGGTTTTGTGGAGGTTTAAAAGTAAATGACATAAATGAAATGCCTCTTCATACAACTTCAGATAGCATTTCAGTCCACACAACAGTTATGCTTGAGTGGAAGGGTAAATACTTGTTCACTTCCCTTCTGGCTGCATTAGTGGTTTTTTATAGCCTTTATGGTGGTTTTGAATATTTGACACACTCTTCATGTTTCAGCAACTTCTACAAAATTCAACAAATTGGGCAGCTCGGACTTATGGTGGTAAGAGTTTCTCCCTCACAGCGAAGAAGAAGGCTGCGTTTGATTCCCTCCTTTCTTTTTGTCTTCTCCTCAGGTTCTCCCACAATCCAAAAACATGTGTTAGGGTCATCAGAATAGCTGAAAATGTCTGTTGACTCATGTTCCCCTGCTACATGATGTACCTCACCTCATGCCCAAATGTGAGCTGGTGATTAGCGCCGGCATTAGCTGGTTCACATTGTAATGGTATAGATAAAAGATCACATTTTGCCTTGCTCCTATTGATATTTTGAACATCTGTATCCAAAATTGATCCAAACGTCCGTAAAGGGTGGCACACTTTTTCCACTATTTAATCAAGGAATGCGTAACTTTCACAGATATCAAACATTTTAACAATATTAATAGTTTGTCCCTGTATTGATACTAAATGAGTAAGAACATTAAAACAGTTCAAACACTATTTTTGAAAATAGAAAAATAAAAAGGTCAACATTGTGGAAAAACTGTGCCACCTCTAAATTTGCAGCGATTGACTAAGTTTTTGCAAACAAATGTTTACAACGTCAACGTGAACAAGGCAAAAAGCGATGTGGCAAATGTTGATGAACACTAATTTTGTGAACCATCCTAACCAGCAGAAAGTACAGGAAGAAAAGATCACAGAACATGGATGCATGTTTGTTTATTTTATTATTAGTTGGGAATGGTAATCAGTAATTCAAACACCTGGGATGCTGAGCTGAACAGCCATCTTAACGCAAATTTCATTTCCAGCGTTAAAGCTTATTTTCTCCTAAAGTTGGATCCAATGATTTCTCTATAAACACTGCTATTTTGTCATCTTCACGTATTTTTAGATTTAGCTCCAATGTTATCATGTTGAGAACAACATTAGTTTGCACACAATAAGCACAACTATAATGCCACATTGCACTCTTTAAAACAGTCAACTCCTCCCCACCCTGACTCACTCTTCCCTGTTCCCTTCCCCCTCACCTAGGTGTAACACTGCCCTCTCTTTTTATATCCTCCCTATGATAAAGTTATTCTTACCCTTTCTTAGGGATGGCTGCTGATGGTCACAATTATGCAATAAAATAAATTCCTTTATTTATTGCAATAATAAAACATGCATTGCTGTCACGAAAAAATATTGCACTACTTATATAGTGTTGACCTTCAACAGCATGTGCAGACAATTTATGTTTTTTATTTTATTTTTTAAGCAGTAGTTTGCACATATTAATGATCTGTTATACGCACCATGTCTTTGATCTGAGAGAGGGTGATCTGTAAGGTGACATTGAGGGCTCTGTCTGTGTCCTCCACGGGCCGAAGGGCACTGGAGTAGTTATCCATCAAGTCTTTGAGAAGCTTGTGGGCATAGTGGCCCTGGGCTGAGTGAACCACTGAAAAGACAAAGACATGATCCTCTGATAACACAGTGTGTCCCATTACAGCACGTGTTATGTTCAAAACCACTTAAAGTCATTGAATCATTTGTGAATTAACCATTTTCTGATTCAATGTATTCCAAGATTTGTTTAAAACTTTAAAACTAATGATTTCTTGCTTTTCAGTGTTCCAGTTTAAAATCTGACAGTATTCACTTTGTCAAACACACAGTAAGACTGAATGATCCGATAGAGCCCACAATGATACAATATGTCATAGTGTATTTGCATGTATTTTTTTTAAAAACTAAAATTTTAATTCCAAGTAAATGAGTGTCAAGTGTCTGAGGAAGTTGTGGCAACAACAGACTCATCGCTCATGACCAGTCCCGTGAAATCAAAGCATTACCACATATTAAAATCTAATAAACCTTATTTTTGACACTGTTTACGTGACACTGTTTAGGAAAATTGTCATAGCTTCATCATAAGGTAGACATACACTCACAATATTCAGCACTCGTCACAACTTGTAGCATTTGAATTAGATGATGGGTAACATTTTCTTACTCACTTCTTATAAATTCCAATTATCATTGTGAATGTCATTTTTTGGCTGCTTAGACTTTAGGTTTTATCTAAAAGGCCATACATGATATACACCTCCATTACAGCAAATGGAACTCTTGTAGAAAATGTATAGGGTAGGCCTAATGGTCATGGAATCAGGCTTTTAACTGGAGGGTTGGTGGCTCAAATCCATTGTCGGCATCACTGTGGGACATTGAGCAAATTGCTAAAACTGTACTAATTCCAGGACCCTCTGGAAAAAGGAGATTCTTAATCTCAATGTGTCTCTCCTGGTTAAGTAAAAGTTGAAAACCAAATATGAATGCAACTAAATTGCACTTCTGAGTCAACGTAGTGAGAGCTCCAAGGGTCAAACTTGCAGGAATATCCAATTTTACAAAGGTAGATGATTATAAAACCTTTAGAAAACAGTTGTGTTAGACTTCAGCACAATTAACCGTCCTCATATCCTCGAATATTACTAACACATTTACCATTGAGGTCAATCTGACCCCAGGGAAATTGTTGACCAAGTTTTTGTGTCAGGCGCTTTGTTTGTTTTTTGTTTAATACATAAATAACCACTTGATAATGAAACCTTGACCTGTTCTCTAGCGCCACCATCAGACCAAACTTTTAAATTTGAATTAGTCCATCTTCAATAACTTTGATCCAAATCTTCTCAAATGTACTGACAACATTAATGACCATTGGAGAACGAACCGCTATTGGTTGTGGTGATGATATGACCTTTTCTTTCAGTTTTAGAGTTAGTGTATGTTGAAAATATTTAGTCCCAAATCTTTTCTAATTTGGGATGCACATCTATGACTCTCACAGAGTGAACCGTATTGACTGATATTGGTGATATATCAACATATTTATGTACTTATTTGTATTTCCTTTTTTTATCACATATTTGGGGTTATTCACTATTAAGTCCTTTCACTGTGAAAGAGCTGTTCTAAAAATGTCATTGACAGTAAACATTTTCCTAGAGGACATTTTTAAGAGAGAGAGAGAGAGAGACGGCAGATTGCAATACACAGAGAGCATAATGAGGAATGACTTGAATAAATTGGAGTAAAGCAAGCTTTTTTTTCAGCACATTAGAATATAATCATATTTTTATACTTAATCAATTGTATTCATCAAATTAGGAAATAATAAATAAATAAAAATAAAGTTATAAGCTTATTTTTTGAATGATAAACTTTGCATGAGGTCAAATTGACCCCAAGGGTAATAGGAGGTTTAAACATGGAGATAAGCTAGCAGTGTGAGCCCTGGATTAAAGTAAACACTGTAGTTTACTGCTGAGAGGTTCATTTCACTGCTGACATGATAACGACTCACCTTCAGGAAGCAGTATCACCAAACACACTATCGGTATCATCGTCAACATTTCCACAGCATCTAAGAAGAAATGTAGGCTCTCAGCAGAGACCTTCAGCCCTCGGTAGGCCTACATGATGCCTGTTTAACACCCAGTTGAACTTGATAGTAGATAACTGGAGGCTGCTTTACCTAAAAGTCCTCTGCTCTTATTGCCTGGCAGGAGAGGCCGTCTGTCTACTGACCGCCTCCTGGAATAAAACCCCTGCTATCACATGGCAGAAACCGCAGACACAGGGAAACAGGATGCTTAACACACACACACACACACACATCCCCCAATCAGCATGCATATTAACAGAGGTTAAAGTAATGGATTACAAGTACTCACGTTACTGTAACTGAATTGCTTTTATGGGTACTTGTACTTTATATCAGTTATTTTACTTGTACTTCAGTATGTTTTAAAAGAAGTTAAGTCATTCGTTACACTTCTACATCCAACCGTTAGTGATTAAATTATTATTTTCTGTTTTAAAATGCTCAACGGACAAAGTGAAATTACAAAAACAAAAATGACAGACAGACAACAAATGCATCACATCACAGCCGACAAATCAGATCAAACGCCAAAACAGACACAGAACTCTAGAGCTATACTTAAAGCATGATACCTTTTTTTATTATTATTTTGAATTTAATTAATTTGTATTATTCTGTTTTTAAAAGAATTGTACATTTTGACATAGCTTTCATTTTACACAGATGCCTTTGTGGAAAATAAATCAAGTTCCAATTGAGCAAGAATTTGTCTATTCCTTTTTAAGTTTATACATGAGCTCTTACTGTATGCAAGGGAACAGTGGCAAGATTTATTACCAAAATAAAACATGGGGGGTGAAAGTAACTAGTAACTTTTTCTTTGAGTACTATTTAATTGAGCTACTTTTTACTTGTACTTGAGTATTTTATGTATGACTTACTTGTACTTGTACTTGAGTACTGTTTCATTTAAGTTACAGTACTTCTACTTGAGCATAATAAATCAGAACTCTTTACACCTCTGGTAATTAATGGCAATGATTTGGTTATATTTGTGTTTCAAAGCACAATGTGCCATGAAATTTAGTCTAGTTTCTGGTAGATAGACAAAAAAAAAATGGTATAAATTTTGGGGCTTGTTGTGAATTCCATGGAAAATATTAATATATTATAAATAACAACTTAATGATGCGTACTAAAAAAAAAATAACATTGTTTTACATTTTACATGAGAATAAAATATATTTGTTCTAATGAACTTGTTATGACTCTTCTTCTATGAGACACAATTGAAAAACTTACATTTAATTTAGTTTTTTAATCACGTGGTTTACACCAATCAGACTGAAATTGAATATGATAATTAAAAAAAAAAAAGAAATGATAGAAAATTAAAATCCCTTTGTCATTACCTTTCAGTAGAGCTCTCTTTGATGACTGTATGGTGAAACATGTAGGAGTTAGAGGCTTTTTAGGTTGGTGTGCACAAGCGTTAAAGTAAAGTGCCTTGACATACTGTATACTGTAGGCCTATATACCTCATAAGAAACCTGTCTAGATAAATTATTGTTCTATTGTCATAAAATGCTTGGCTGAAAGTTGCTGAATGTTTGAGTACAACAGCTGATATATATATTTTACCTTGACAGAGACGCTGAATGCTTATGACTCAAACCCAGCACAACATGAATCTTATTAATATCATGAACTGCAAAATACATCTTCCTACTGCTATAGTTTCATTTGATTAAACTTTTTAAACAAACCATTGCATTCAGTGGAAAGGTGATTAAAGGTTAAATGATTGCATCCTTTGAGTAAAGATCAACATCTTTACATATTCACTCTGACTAAAAACTGTTTTATGTGAGGCCAGTTTTTTCAACAATGTTTTTGTTTTAATGTCAGCTAATTTTATCATTTAATACTGTAAACACTGTACCACCAATGTCTCTGTGTAGTCTAGTACTCTGTGTATATCCTGCAGTAAGATAGGACAGCATGTGGCCTTTAAACAATCATTAAATGGCTATTTAAAATAGAATCACAAGGGGATTCTGGCCTGCAGCAAAGATCATTAAATTATTACCAAAACACTCCCTTTAGGTTGTTTTACATCTTATTATTAAGGTCATTGTGCATGTTATCAAAGGCAGCCATACTCCCCACAGCATTCTAGTGCTCTGAGGATTATTTATTCTCAAATCATCCATCTGATGAAAGTCTGTTGTGTCCCAGCTTTGGGCAAAGTCTATAATATCAGTGCTGCCATGAGTCTGTTCATTTTAACACTAGAGTCATGATTTCAGTGGCATTGCATTCAGTGCGATTCTCTTTTTTCCTCCATTGTCCTGAGCAGTCCATCACTGTGGGTTGCTCAGAAACTGGTCTACCAGAGGTTTAACACACAGGAGAATAGATGCAATGTCATTCATGCACCGCATGTCAGTTTGCTACACTTTCCCACTTCTTACATCAACACTTTTGTCTTTCTGCTCCTTAGAAGGTGTTAATCACCGTGTATGATGTAGTAGGCCTTCTGTAAAATGAGTATTATGACTGGTAACTAAGGCAAACATTTTGGATCAAGGACTCCTTAAGGCACACGTGTCAAACTCAAGGCCCAGGGACCAAATCTGGCCCGCAGAAGAAAGTTCAAATGCAGAAAAACATAAAGTATTATCCAAATTACCAAAATAACGGTTGTAGATATCTCAGCTATAGTAAATTCACAATTTCAATTAAACTGCACAATATTTGGAGGATCAGAATTATTACCATGCTTTTTTTCACATGACTGCAGTCATTTTAAATCTCAAATTGTTCAATGAACTACACTTTCCTGAAATGATTTCACATAATTTCACAGGATTAAATAAAAATTGGTCACAAAATCAAAAAAATTTAAAAGATAAAATCCTGCAGGCACTGATATATCACTTTTTGCCTGGATATTGTTTACATTCTTTTCAACTACAAACTTTGGGACATAATTGTTGACCCCTGCCTTAAGGGGAGAAAACATTTCAAGGACCCCTTCACATAATCACATCATTTAAACACAGTTTACAGCCTTTTGTAGCCATAAATGCAATAGGGATGATTCTTTGAATCTTTCAAATAAAATATTTAAAGATCTTTGTAGCAGAATTAACTTAGAGCACCTAGTCTTTATAAATGTGGCAGAATGGAAAGTTGTGACAACGCCACCAGGGGAATTTCGCCCCTGGAGATAGTTAAAACCAACTAAGTTTAAGGTCCCACAGGTCAGCTTACAAATCAGGGCTGGAGGCGTAATTTCTCGTACAACAAATGCCTTTTATTATAACCAAATGAAACAAAAAAGACAATCAATCATTTAAACAAAACCAAAGGTGTCACTATTGCTGGGGAATAACAAGAGGCAGAGGTGGCTGTACAGAGCCATAAGTACGCAGCGCTGTCAGGGGCACCGCCCACTAACCAGCTGTGGAGGCAGCACACTCCATCCTGCTACATAAACAAAATATGTGCACATTTGTTTGAAAAAAAGCAAAAACAATTTGAAGTACTTTTTTGCATGAATATAGAAATTCAGATATTGTGTCATGTCATGTCCTGTATGTATCCTATCAAAAATATGTTTGTTTTAATGGTGCATTGGTCCCCATATGTAGTTATACACTTTTGATTCATAAATATTAATATTAGCTATGACTTGATGACAACCACTAACACAAAGTATCTAAATAAGTAGAGCTGTCCTACTGGTGACAAAGATTTGCAAACCTGTGTGACTCCCTGATCTACACACCTAATCTGATAAATATGCAACCATGCAGCTCTGCAGAAAGCCTGGGAACAAACATCTGGATACAATCTCTAAAAGTGCATCCCTTCAGTTCAGCACCAGGTTTAAGACTTGTGACCAAGAGTACAGTATTAGCATTAGCATCTCATTTATTTAAACTATTTACAAGATGATAAATGAAGCTGCATTATGCACATTTGATTCATGGAGGAAAGGCATCCCACAGTCTGTTGTCAGGCATTAGTCTGTTGAGTTGTTTACTGGTGCTCAGTCAAAAAGCAATCCTGGCAATGCATTGATCTGGTGTTTTCTCCCACTTCAATAAAAAAAACCAGTATATATAACATGCAAACGGATGTGTCATTTAAAAATAAATAAATAAATAAATAAATAAATAAACCTCCATTGGAATAACCTCATACCAGAGCTGACCATCTGGAATGTATGAGGTTTTTTTTGAGAGCCACTTCAACATGGCACAACATGCTACTGGGCAGGCCATCTGGTACTGTGATTATTCCCAGTTTACCTTTATTACAGCCAACCATTGGAGCTAAATTTAAAAATGCACATACAGTACAGGTCCAGCTCAAACACAGTATGGTTGCCATGCAAACGCAAACCCACTGTAGACAGTGAAGCTTCTTATCTACATAACTGTTCTAATTTCAGAGCAATGCAGTCCCCTGTGGTCTGTTTTTCTGCAGCTCTAGCCTATTTAGGCCCCTCACCATGTTATTAATTCAGATGTACATATGTGGAGATAAACAAGCCTATTAACACATCCAGGACATGAAGATGCTTTAAAGATTGCTCATCATTGTAACATCAAAGACTCAGGAAATCACAGTCATACAGTTGACTTAACTCTTGGGTCACCTTTGGGGACCAAACGTGTATCTTCTGCTTATTCAGTTTAAAGACTAATTGTATGAACCTTGGTCAGGAGTTTCTTTTTTTTTTTTATTGTGTTCATAATTCCATGTTGACTTTTATTGCAAGTTGTATAAGATACAAAATGTACCAGTACACTCTTTGTGTTCGGGACCCATTGACTCCCATTATGACCACATATTTTGGACATACTGTTATCCTGACATATAACAGTGGTTTTGGCATAAATGCTTAATAAATCTAAGCCTCTACCTTCAAAATACAAAATGCACTGACTTTTTTTGTTGCATAATTTGTTTTTTCCACATAAAAAAAAATGCAATTTTTTTGGGGGAAAAAAAGGCAAAAATGAAAACTTATAAAGAAAAATGTATATTTATGGTTAGGTCATTTTATTTTTTATTTTCCATAAATTCTCATAGCTTTAAAAGTAATAATGCCTCAAAATCAATGTTCCTATCAAATATTGACCTTGTCAAGGCTGTAATAAACTCTTCCCAAATATTTTATTTTACACCTTATAATTGGTTGGGGAAAAAAATGCATATGTAGTTGTTCTTATTGGGACAAAAAAACAAAAAAAAAAAAAGACAAAAAAGGCATAAAAACATTTTTTTAAAACTATAAACAGAAATAGCTATTTGTTGCTACATTAAAAGTTCAAGTGTGTGAAGAAACAGCGAATCAGAGAGCAGGTTAATTTACACAGACTTTAATATTTTTATTTACAGATGAATCATTGACATATTTATCTGTTGACTCAGGTAAGTTGATGCAATATACTTTCAAACTCTTTTTAACCTATTTCAACCCTGACTTGTCACAGGTTGTGTTACTGCTGAACTTTGTGTGTGTGTGTGTGTCTGCTTTCTCGGTTTAAAAACAAGAATCCCTACATATACCTGTGCGAGGCCAATTCCAGGGAACTGTAGCTTCTTTTTAAAATGTGGAAAAACAGGCAGAGGACGCCATGAAGAGAACAAGTGCAGGGATGGGAAATTGGAGGTTTCCTGGAGGGGCTTTGGGTATGTCAGATGGCGGCTGTGGCGGGGGGGATGGGTGGTGGCGGGGTGAACCGTAGCATGAAAACATTGATGGTGACTGTGTGAACACCTCTGTGACACTTGGAGCTGGTTTTCAAACACTAAGTAAGCTGACCTTAGTGCATATCATTACTGCATGTCTCTCCAGCAGAGTGATTTTTTTTATTATACATGTATCAGAATTATACATTTACAGACCTCAAACTAAAAATTTGACATTAGTAAAAGACAAAAACGACTTGCTAGAACTATGTTGTATGTTAATAGTGAGTTCATATTATAGGGTTCAGTGCTAATTACTGCCTGATTGAGTGAAAATAACCAGAGATAATAAGTCAAAGATCACTAATGTAAAACAGTTGACTCAGCTTAATCCTTGTAGAAAAACAGGCCCAAAAGTATGTGAACTGAGAAATGGGTAAAAAATAGCCCACTTTGAATGGTTTCACACTCTTCCACTTAGGTTTACACGAATGAAAGTAAATGCACTGCATAGCCGAAGATAAGCCGCTGACAGCCGCTTCACGGACAGAGCCAGAGGAGCTGAAAGAGCGGCAGGCGTGGGTGGAGCGTTTGCCTCAAAAGGGGGTGTGTGACGTGATTGGATTTCTGATTGTTGCACCGGGAGGAATGTTGAATGTCCTTAAATAAACCACAGATAGAAGCTGGTGTGGATGGAGCAGAGTGGATAAGCACAGAGAGACAATGCCACACAGACAGGAAGGAGGGAGAGTTTAGGGAGATGCGGAGGGTCGGTGTGTGTGTGTGTGTGTGTGTGGTTGGGAAAGAGAGGCCTTCACACAGCAAGGATTCGGAGAAGAGAGGATGAGCATGTTTAAGGAAGGATGGATGGGGATTCAGATGGTGTCAAAATTCAGTTGTTGAGCAGCAGCTCCGTCGCCGTCTCCACGTCCCAGGATTTTGACGACAACGCCACTATTACTGCATTCTGTGGACAGGAACCAAACCAAGCAGCGTTTCATAAAAAACGAGCAACTCACACAGGAAGAAAGGAATAGAAAACCTGACAGATACTAACCTTTTCAAAGCCCATGGCACAGAGTTTGTCTATTTTGCGTGTGTACTCTGGAATGGAGACTGGAGCTCCCGCATAGACCTGAGACCAGAGTCTTGCCGTCTGTTTAAACATTTCTGGATTCTGCTTGTACTGTAGAAA
This sequence comes from Gouania willdenowi, assembly GCF_900634775.1. Taxonomy (NCBI): domain Eukaryota; kingdom Metazoa; phylum Chordata; class Actinopteri; order Blenniiformes; family Gobiesocidae; genus Gouania; species Gouania willdenowi. The sequence continues at coordinate 17,529,736 of NC_041053.1, forward strand.
GATGTGGAAGATGTTACACACATCAATTGGAAACAGCATCATTAGTTCACCAAAAAATAATTTGGGTATCAAGGACTGAAGCAGGTTATTGTTTGTTAATCACAGTCAATATTTGATGGTTCAGATTTAAGAGCAGACTGCAGTTGGACAGTAGACTTTATACCTGAACAAACCTACAGTTTATGGTAACATGAACACACACATGTACATGCATCTGTACACAGAAAGTAAATAAAACACCTGCACCTCAACATAAACCTGGCCAAACATTCATTCAAACATTTACACAGATAATTTTGCATCACGAGATATTGTAAGACACTAAACTAAAAACTGGCACAACTTCATTCACTTTCAACATCCTGTGTCACCTTAAGATGGGTACACACACAAGGATTTTTAAATCTGAAGAGATTTTTTTATCTGAATGATTCCCAAACATGATGATAAATTATCAGGCATATAGGAGTTTTGATCATACTGTGTGTGTGCGTGTGTGTGCTCTCAATCTCAACACAGCACACCACACACACACAACCCTTCTGACCCATCACCAATCTTCCTCCAAGCCAGAAATCTCACGTGAACAAACAAGATCTAACAACATGATCTAGAGCTGCGTTCCAGGTAACGCTAAACTCTGGATTTTCCATCCTCCTACTTGAAAAAGTGCCTTGGAACGCCACCTGAAGTCAGAGCTCCAACTCAGTAAAGTTGGGGGAAAAAATCTAATATTATAGCAGTCAGCAATGTTTGACGGGCTGATGCTGAACTCGGTTTAACTCGGAGAGTTGAATGCAGCATTACGCGTTGCTTTTTGATTGGCAACATTCTGTTCCATGGTGGTCGGGTGTCATCGCTTTCCCCACACAGTCAGGGAGTTTTTGGTCGTAAATAGTGAACAAGATCAATATTTACGATCGGTCGTGAAGGGGAAAAAATCAGGTAAAAAACTGTCCAATATATTTTTGTGTGAACCAGGGTTGGGGTCAATTACAATTTTTCATTAGAATTACATCTTCAATTATCCATGTTTGATTACAACTTAATTTTGATTACGGTAACCGGCATTTTTTCCAATTACAATTATTTATCCCCTGAAATTCAATTACAATTATGTTCTCAATCACGAAAGTTCAAATTGTATCACAATTAATGAGCCTGAAATATTTTTTTGCTTCCGAAATGTGGGTGTTTCTAACATTTTTCATGCCTTACTGGATTTTTACCCTCGTTTAAGTGTGTTCATGATACGTAACTAGTTTTTAAGTTATTATGATAGCCTTATTTCAGAAAAATGTACAATAGTAAGTCACTGAGAAAGAAAGGATAAACAAGAAAACCAAGAGCAGAAATAATCTGTTTTATCTGTAGGTAACAAATCGTTTCTGCAAGATTTCACAGCTGCTGACAACTGGATGCAAGTCTCTCCCTGAGGCTGCCAAGCACTTCATTTGCAAGTTTTTAATCATTTTAGAAAAGGGTAGAAGAAAACCCAGCCTCATAAACTAAAATAATCTAAAACTCATCTGGGTCTTACACTTTGCAAGAGTACTTTACATATTAAGTGGTTATGTAATAAATAAAAACTACAATGCTGTGTTTACAGTGTGGATGTGAGAGATGTCTAATATATTGTACACGCATTCATACAAACAAATGTTGTCATTATTGGGATGCAGGAGAGTCTCTGGTAGATTAACATTAATCACATTACATGGGATTAGTTCTGGCCTGAAGGTGTAATGATGGGCTCTATACAGGAAAAATCTTTCCATCAGTAAAAAGCAACAAAGAGCTCAAAGCCTTACACGTACATTCGTGAATATACTGATGACCCACAGAATCAAAGTACACAGAGAAAAGACCATTAATCAGTTATCTAAACAAGGATATGATCGAACAGAATAGAACTCTGAATAAACATTTAACTCAAAACAACATTGAGGCTGCGATAGAGATCAATGTTTGTGTTGAATAATAAATGCATTCTGTTAATGCTGTAATCATTATTATTATAGTGTACCTACGTTACTCTACAGTAAGTGTTAAGTCAACATAAGACGTTCAAATATTTAAAGAAAAACAAGTATTGTAGTGTCTTCCATATTTTCTAAAGTTGATCATTTCCTTTTCTTCATTCTTACCAAAAACATTAAAACTCATCACTGTACACAATATTTTCCTCACATTCATCCAGCCACATGTCAGCGGAGTTTGATGAGCGCTAATGTAATGTAACACATATTTAGCATAGCACACCACTGTACGGTTAACGGCTGCTATGGAATGTACACTTCAAAGTGAAAGCATGTGAGCACACACATGATGTACTCACCTGATTGGCAACTACAGCGTCCTGTGGATCGTCTGGTTCTGCAGCTGCCAGTAAGGCTTGTAGTGACAAGAGGACCGTCCTCAGTGTCATAGCTGCTGCCCTGGAATGACAAGCCAACATTTGTTTGACAAAAATCTTTGAAGCACTGAATAGCTTCTAATTCTGTTAAGGGCATAATGGTTTAACTTATGTTATATATCTATCAGTCTATGTCCTAGGTTCCCAAAGAGGGGTACGGGTACCCCCAGGATTACGCAAATTATCATAAGGTGTACATGAATAAAAAATGAAAATTGGAAACTAGAATATAAATCGACCTTTTTGATAATGTTTGTTGTTACCAGTATTGGTGCACACACAGTGACAAGAGCTTAGATATTTTTATACTGCATTTTATTTGAACTAGATTTATATTTAAAAAAGTGAAAGTATAGAATACAGGTATTTAAGATTGTTTTGTGTGTGGTGTTACAATTTGAAAAAGAATAATAATGAAAACATTTTTAAAACGCATTTTTAATCAATATTTTATTATCTATCTAACAAATCAAGGAGTGTGTGTGTGCTTGTGTTTCTGGAGCAAATTTCCCCCCAACGTAAAACATTTATTTGAATTGTATTTTGCTCTGACGGCACATTCATGTTTACCCAGAAATGAAACCTATTCAGCTTTTGACCTCAGTGTGTGGGGGCGCAAGCGCACCAATGTGTTCATTTACAACCTCTATTATTCAGTCGAAGAAGACCCTCCTCCTGAGGTCAATATTAAATACTTTTTTGTACTGCTAAAAGTTATTCAAGTGTGTTGCAAAACATTTATTTTCATTTTGTTTTGAGATTAGGCTCCCAATTTCGATCGCTTCGTAGTACTTCCGGGCCAGATTTTTTTTCTGTCAAGTCTCGTGCATTGGGCATTTTACCAACCTGTGATGGAGCATGGGCATGCGTGTGGCTGATGTGCATTGCACGCGCACACATCTCAAAACACACCCTCACCACACATAAGGTATTTATGATAAAAAATATACTAAATTTATAAAAATAAACATTTACACAAAACAACAAAAGAAATGCACAAAAACATACAAAAAGGCTCCAAAAACACATACATTACAGAAAAATACACCAAACAACAAAAATATGAAAATGAGTCAAAATACACAAAACTAAATATTTATACAAAAATACACAAAATGACAACAGAAATGCCCAAAACTACATCAAGAAATACACAAAATGACTCCAGAATCACACTACAATGGCAAAAAACAAAACAAAAACAATTATACAAAAAGACAACAGAAATATACATTTGACTCCAAAAAACATGCAATACAGAAAAATACACCAAACAAAAAAATATATAAAATGAGCATGTCCCATAGAATTAAACCAGGGAAATCGCACACACTATTTTACTTTAGCACCCACTAATAAACCCCTTTATAACACTACAGAGTATGTACACATCTTCGTACATCCAACCTTCAAACACGTACTCATTTGGCCATAATTGACAACTTTACTTAAGCTCCCACTATATGAATACATACTTCCAACGGGCACTGTACTAGTAATTATAAATTACTAGATATTTCAGGGGAACTTATTTGAATTCCAGGCAACCCCACATGGGGTCACGACCTCAAGGTTTAAAAACACTGCATTAAATTATTGTTTTTTAAGTGTGTAGCAGTAGGGGGTATATGGCTTCAGGTTAAATGTCTAAAGGGGTACGGGACTGTGAAAAGTTTATATTATAAAGTTGGATGTTTTCAAAATTAATGATTTGAGAACTGACTCGTATCCCCCCTTTTTTTCCTTTCATGATGACAAATGGTTGACCAAATGTATGTTCTGTCTACAAATGTTAATAAAATTAGTTTAAAAATAAGATTTAAAAAAACAATAATCATTTGACCAAAAACATAAATAAATGAATAAAAATACAATTAAAAAATGCTGGCTCACAGATACTCACCACTGGTCTTTGAGAATGTCCAGACATATTGCACCGGTGACTGAGCTGATGTTGGGATGCCAGATCTTTGTTATAAACCGCACCTGAAATGTCAGACGACAAAAATATGCAACGATATATATTGTTTACATATTGTTTTACGGAGCCAAAGGAGACGAGGAGCAATGTCTGTGGCAATAAAGAGGGATGTTCTCTTACCTTGGGCGGATTGAACGGATATGTCTCTGGAATTTTAATTTCTAGTTGATATCTACCCCCTGGAAGAGATGCAAGAAGGATTTTCAGCATTATTCAGCAATTATTTCAAAAGCAAGAAAGTTAGCTAAATATGCTTGGATTAGACTCTTAAATAAACCTAAAAACTCAACAAAGTCATCGTTTCCAGCATCAAGCAATCAGGTGCAATGCATTCCCCTGGTCAGAGGTTCTTTTGTTTTATTTTATTTTTTTTAAATAAACTGGTTAAAAGATGGGAAAAAAACAAGTCATCCAAAAAAAGTGGTACATAAGGCATTTTTGACTTTGACTGGCAAAAGTTAGAGTAGTAGACTGAATAAACACACAAGCCAACCAACTGTTGAAAATGGGATTCAATAATACAGTTTTCATCTGCACTATGGTTCAGTTAAGGGCTGAGCAAAAAGTCGATTTAATCGATTAATCAAATTTGTAGATAAAAACTATTTTTATTTTGCAAATTCAAGTTTAAAAAATAAATAAATAAATTCTTCAATTTTTTATTTTCATTTTTTCCCACCACAGTTTTTTCAGACTTTTTTGCGTTCCGTCCTTGTGGGTTACCGTAGCATGATGTGAGCCAGCCCCCTCTTTGTTTACCCTTTGAGTAGGCTATGTGTGTGCCACAGGCATGTTTAATTTTTTATTCACACTATGCTGAGATGCTAAGGGAAGAGTTTATCATTTTTTTTAGTTGTAATGTTATATGTTACAAAAATATATAGTAATCTGATTTCTTAATCAGAAAATTTAAGCTACTGTGAAGTTGCTGTTGCACTTGTGATTAAACCTGGGTTAAAGGTTGAAATTGTTGAATGACAGAGAATCATTGACTTACTATTTTGGGATTGTTCTATGCATTTTAACTCTTGAGGACAATCACACCAATAAAGTCACACTTTTGACAATATATTTGATGTCTGCAGTCATTTTTAAGTGCATTGAAAAAAAAAAAAAAAATAGAAAATGAAATCGAAACTCAAATTTTTCTTTTAAAATCTAAGTTTTTTTTTTTTTTTTAGGCAAAATCACCCAGCCCTAATTCAGTTCTTCAACTCATGTATCTATTGTTTGCAGATTTCAGCACTGGACAGGCATCAGCACGAACATCCTGACAAATTTATGCAACCATAGATGGGTCACTGTGTACTCGGACACCTTTCATCAGAACCAGCTTTAACTTCAGGGGTCTGCAGTAGTTCCGTTGCTAGAATGGACCACATCAGGCCGTTCACCATAATGTTCAATGCTAAAATAAATGTTCTTCCAGAAGTCATTCAAAAATATCTATCTATAGACTAGCAAATACAGCTTAGAGATCAATGTATGTTTATTGTACCAACGGGAAGACAAACTAAAACAAAGGTGTGTGTGTGTTCTAGGGGTTAAATTGTGGAATAATGGTGATAAAGAAATAAAAATGAGTGACACTATTCATTTTCAGAAAGAAAAGGTCACAATATATTTTAGAAAGTTATGTAAAGCAACATGTTTTTAAAGCCTTACACACATATACATATGAAGTTTTTGTTGCATTATTTGAAAAACGCAACTCAAATGTACTTTGTTAAATGCTTGCATTTCTTTTGAATGTTATGATTTATTTTCGGCATATATGCATTTTTGCTTCTGCCTGTTTCAGTTTTCTTGTTATTCATTTTTAAATTGTGGTTTATGTTTGAAGATTTTTGTTAGACTGAAACAATAAAAGTGAAATTGAAAATGAAACAATGTGGTGTTTATGTTCTAATGGCAAGAAGGTTTTGGTTCAATTTCCTGGGTAAATTTATATGCATGGCTGACCACTATGTAGCCAAAGATGTTTGTTAACATACATTAACCTTGCTCTCTGTAGCAGCCTCTCACCTTCATATGGTGTGTCAGGTGGTCCAGCAATCTCCCCTTTGAGTTCTGTGAAGTTCTCGTCCACCAGGTCCACCTTAATCTGGTTTTTGCTTGTCTGGAGTGATTAAAAAAAAAAAGAAGCATCATCAGAACTAGGGCTGGGCAATATATCGTAATTCAAGATATATCCAGTTTTCTATTTTGCTGATATAGAAAATGACAATATGAACTATATCAAGATATATCTTTTTTTTTAAACTTGTTTTCATTCATACAATAATTTAATATTATTCAAACAGTGTCCGTTACAATTTTTTCACATTTTTGAGAAATATTTTATAGGTTATTTATTAAACTACTTGTTTTAAGAGTCGCTACTTTCATTACTTTTCAGAACAACATGAAAAGCACCGATGGATAGATTGCCGAGTGCATCCTAACCCAGACCTTCCCCTAAACAAACTACATTAAAGAACTCACTCACATGTGCTGTCCTGTAGAGGAGAAAAAGCCCAAAGCGACACATATTATGCAACTGTTTGTTAATGAATGTGCCTGTGTGGCATTTTGCATCAACAAATTTAACCCAAAATTGTCTTTCTGGTAGAAGCGTGCCAAAATATCGATATGAAGATATATCGCAAAGTGTGTGTGTGTGTGTGTGTGTGTGTGTGTGTGTGTGTGTGTGTGTGTTAAGAAGAGCCACTGTGCAGTATACACTTTGTATTACTTGCTGTCATTCATGTGAAATTATTTGGCAATGTTTTGTAATTCCTCTGAAATGGATTCAGTGCAGTCAACAAATTCTGAATTTCTTCAGTGACACATATCATAATGTATTGTTGATGAAATTTCCCGCGATATATAGTGATAACATCGTTATTGTGGGCAAAAATATTGCGATATATCGTATTGTGAGTTATCTGGCAATACCTAGCCCTACTTTCTGGTCAGACTTTGAGTTAAAAAAAAATTGGGATTGATAAAGTATATTGCCATTTTGAGATAAAATATCGAGATATGAGTTTTAGTACATATTGCCCAGCACTAATCAGAACTTCAGCAGACACATTGTCAGTTGTTGAGGAAACCCTAGTGCAGGAGTCACCAACATGGTGCCCGTGGGCATCAGGTGGCCCACATGGACCATGTGAGGGGCCCTCAGGAGCTGTAGTCACCAATGAGCTCCATCTATAATCTGATTTACTTTCCAGGATTTTAACTCACAAAGATAAATACAGATGAAGTTAGTACTTAGTAGTAGAGTTAAACACTGCTGCATGTGATAACGTCTTAGTATTAAATTAATATCTTTAAATGTTTACTTTCATTGAAACTTTGTGACAATTGTTTTTAAGTGTTGCAAATTGGGGGTATGGGCTGTGGTATGTTATATATAATATGAGATATATATATATGTCATTTTTAAAAACGCAAGGTGGATTTTTGTAAAATATGACATATTTGTTACATTTTATAATAATGTTATGTTATACAATTGGTTGTTTTTTTAGTAGCTCGGAAAAAAAGATAATTTTCTATGAAATGTCATGAAAATTAAACAATGGCATAAATTAGGAGAAATAAAGTGTTGCATGTTGAAACTTCAAGATTTCCAACCTTTTTAAGTTACTGCTAGCCTTTCTCATTATCTTACCTCTAACTAAAGTGAAACCTTGAACATTTAGTATTTAAGAAGTACTTTTCTAACTGGTAGCTCTTCAGACTATACAGGTGCTGGTCCTAAAATTAGAATATCATTAAAAAGTTGATTTATTTCACTAGTTCCATTCAAAAAGTTAAACTTGTATAATGTATACATTCATTTCACACAGACTGACGTATTTCAAGTCAGTATTTTAATGTTGATTATTATAACAGACAACTAATGAAAACCCCAAATTGAGAATCTCAGAAAATTAGAATATTGTGGAGAGGTTCTATATTGAAGACACCTGGTGCACCTGTAAAGCCCTTTAAATGGTCTCCAGTCTAGTTCTGTAGGCTACACATTCATGGGGAAGACTGCTGACCTGAAAGTTGTCCAAAAGACGACCATTGACACCTTGCACAAGGAGGGCAAGACACAAAAGGTCATGGCTAAAGAGAGGCGAAGGGAAGGAAAAAAATGTGGTAGAAAAAAAGTGTACAAGCAATAGGGTTAACCACGCCCTGGAGAGGATTGTGAAACAAAACCCATTCAAAAATGTGGGGGAGATTCACAAAGAGTGGACTGCAGCTGGAGTCAATGCTTCAAGAACCACCACACACAGTCGTATGCAAGACATGGGTTTCAGCTGTCGCATTCCTTGTGTCAAGCCACTGTTGAACAAGAGACAGCGTCAGAAGCGTCTCGCCTGGGCTAAAGACAAAAAGGACTGGACTGATGCAGATTGGTCCCAAGTTATGTTTTCTGATGAAAGTACATTTTGCATGTCCTTTGGAAATCAAGGTCCCAGAGTCTGGAGGAAGAGCAAAGAGGCACAGAATCCATGTTGCTTGAGGTCGAGTGTAAAGTTTCCACAGTCAGTGATGGTTTGGGGTGCCATGTCTTGGTCCACTGTGTTTCCTTAGGTCCAAGGTCAACGCAGCCGTCTACCAGGAAGTTATAGAGCACTTCATGCTTCCTGCTGCTGACCAACTTTATGGAGATGCAGTTTTCATTTTCCAACAGGACTTGGCACCTGCACACAGTGCCAAAGCTACCAGTACTTGGTTAAAGGACCATGGTATCCCTGTTCTTGATTGGCCAGCAAACTCGCCTGACCTTAACCCCATAGAAAATCTATGGGGTATTGTGAAGAGGAAGATGCGAGACACCAGACCCAACAATACAGAAGAGCTGAAGGCCACTATCAGAGCAACCTGGGTTCTCATAACACCTGAGCAGTGCCACAAACTGATCCACTCCATGCCACGCCATTGCTGCAGTAATTCAGGCAAAAGGAGCCCCAACTAAGTATTGAGTGCTGTACATGCTCATACTTTTCAGTTGGCCAACATTTCTAGAAATCTTTTTTTTTTTTTTTTTGTATTTAAGTAATATTCTAATTTTCTGAGAAACTGAATTTGGGATTTTCATTAGTTGTCAGTTATAGTTATCAAAACTTAAAGAAATATACATTTGAAATATACCAGTATGTGTGTAATGAATGAATATTATATACAAGTTTCACTTTTTGAATGGAAATACTGAAATAAATCAACTTTTCCATGATATTCTAATTTTATGTCCAGCACCTGTGTACGGTACCTATGAAGTTGCTCACAGTTTCATAAAGGTTAGTGGCCCCTGCCCTAGTGTCAAACCCAAATATGTCCATGTAGAACAAGTGCACAGTACCTCTACTGACTTAGTTTATCATAACCAGTGGCACATGTCTAAGAAAACTATAATAAAGCTTACAAAGGATGACACTGAGTTCAATGAGGTGGAACATGTGAGCAGTGGGTCTCAAACACAACACATTGGCTACCAGTTACTTAGCTTAGCACCCAAAGAGGCATGCTAACAGTCTGTAGTCATTCTAGCATGAGTCTGAATTATCTATGTAAACTGTCCTGAGATAACAGCAGCTCCATTAGCGTAGTTTGTTTCACCGTGTCATGTTATTGCTGTTAGCCCTGAGTCTGATGTTAGCGGTGTTAGCCTCGGCTACCAGCTCAGTAGGCTGACAGCTGAGCAGCCTCCGCCTCATTCAGCCACAGACAGGGGGGGTAAAAAAAAAACCTCATAAAACCACCACCAGCACACACGGTAACACCCACCTCTTCACTCTTCAGCACCTCCTTAAACTCCCGTTTTATCCTCTGAACCGCGATGTTGGCCATGGTCCCCGGTGTTGTGGTTCAGTTGGGGCCTCGTCTGTTGTTAGCTAAGGTTAGCTCGCCCTGGCCCGTACTCGCTCAGGATACGAGCAGAAAAACAGCCGCTGCGAGGACGAGCTGCCGGTGTTCCGTCAGTGTGCGAGGCCGCTATTAAAATTGGACCGAAAAGAACACCTCAACGTGTGTCTGTCATCTCAAACATGTAACGACACGAAGGTCGCAGCCGCTGGAAACATTTTAACACCAAACTGCATGTAGTCTGCAGAAGACGAGGTCATGTGATCTGTATTTATTCTTTACGCCTTCTGCCATTGGCTGATCTGCTCATTAATAGACTTATTATTATCATCGTCGTCATTCACGTTATTATTACAATTTGACCATTTTTTATCTGTTTTTATGTTTGTTTGTATGGCTTTTATGGACATCTATCTATCTATCTATCTATCTATCTATCTATCAATATAGGTAGATTTGTGTCTTTATTATTCAATCAAAAAACCTTTAAAAAAAACTAAACCTTTTCACTCAAAAAGTTAAATTCAATCAAAAATAAATATTCTCAAACAAAGATAAAAATTGTTCAAATGCAAAAAATAAAGAATTGAGACCCAATTAATTGCATTTTAACAACTTTTTCTGATTGAAAATGTTTAGGTTTTTTTTTTTTTTTTATCTATTTATTTTTTATTGAAGTAATCTTTTTTTGTATTTGGGCCATATTATGAGTGGTACATTTGTGTCTTTATTATTCAGTCAAAAAAAAAACATTTAAATCAAAGAAAAAAGAAAAAAAAAAAAAACATTATTTATCATCTATCTATTACACTTTCTTTTATTGTAATTGGTGTAGCGTTAGTAGCTGTAATTATTATTTTTGTTGTTGTTTAATCTTTATTCTCCTCGATGGTGACATTTTTTGCTTTTTGCTTCACAAGGTACGCAATAGTTAGACAATATTTATGATTTGAATTTGTGTATAAACATCCCTATAAAGTAACAATATAGACAATAAATACACATACAATATAGACAATAAATACACATTCCAAATCTTATATGACACATCCACATATTTTTAATGATTGTATCTGTTAATTTTTCACTTTTATGTACCGACTGTAGTGCCATCACGTACCTCCATTTGAGAAACACTGGCCTACAAGATATCAAATTTATTCATAGTATTTTAATTTGATTCTTTCATTCATCAGTCCCCAGTGGTTAGGTAACTTATTCAGCCTATCAGTATAGGCCTATAAAGTAGAAAGAGTTTGGCTTCATAAAATTCATAAACTATGAGTAGAGTAGAGTAGAGTAGAGTAGAGTAGAGTAGAGTAGAGTAGAGTAGAGTAGAGTAGAGTAGAGTAGAGTAGAGCAGAGTAGAGTAGAGTAGAGTAGAGTAGCTTCATTTGTCTCGCAGTGGGGAAATTTGCTGTCAGCTCAGATCAGATTAAGTGCAATATAAAGAAACAATGAAAGATCCACTAAAAAGATGTCAATATTGACCACAAATAATCTATTTAATTTTGTCACTAATTGATGTATATTAATCACAATAAAAAAAATATTGTTGTTTTGTTTTTAAATAATTTTTTAGTGATGCATGCAATGATAAAACAGGATAAGAAATCTAAACAAATCCAAATCATAAATAGTGTCAAATTATTGTGTCCCTTGTTGCACATCCTGTTTGCTGGTTGTGGTGCTGGTTCTGGTTCTGGCCGAATGCAGGAGGTTGGTCAGGGTCTCCAAAGGCTTGAAGTACCCTTCATCAAACAAAGATGAGCACTAGTTATCCAGATTTGGGTGATCCTGAAAAGTTTCTATCCGGATCAGATTGATCCAATCAAATGTTGCTTTGAAAAACCGTCTCAAAAGCAAAATGGATTACGTGATCTTGGATAGCAAAAAAAAGGGATTACCAAATTCGGATCTATTTTATTCAGATTAAACCTTTTGGAAAAAAGGGGCGTGGTAAAGTGGGATGCTTTGTAATATAAGTTACCATGGAGATGTATTCTGTGAAGCTATCCTGCTGCAGACCAGGATCTATTTCATCTCATCCTTTATCTCAGTCAGCAGTCAGTTATTCCACTACACATTGTTATCACATTCAACTAGACCCACTGTCATTATTTAAAAGTTTGAGATCAATAATTTCAATCATTTCAGATAAATGATGATTAAGATAATATTGCAATCATTTAGTAATTTACAGTTTCCCATAAACTATATATAAAATACACTTTCCATATGAATATAAATACACATGAAAGAGGAACATGATGTTCCTTTATTGAATAAGGATAAATTAAAGCATGTAAACCATTGGCTTCTTTCAGAAGTCACACATTGACTCTACAAGATAGAAAGCAAGGAACCAACCCAATAATAAATGCACATTAAAAGCTCTGTATATTACACAACCTGGTCCTGCATGACTGCACAATGAAATAAATGCAGGGCAAATCCACACACAATCAATGTACAGGCAAATAAATTGATTCAATAGCCTACCTGCAAGCTTGCATACACACCACACTCACAGTATACAGCACAATCATCATATGAGGCTAAAATGAATTTAAACTGAATTAAAACAAAATTCCTCCGCCAATGCAGGACATATTTAACTGAAATTAAAAGCATGTGTGTTAACTAAAGGTCTATGTGTAAGGTTACTCTTTCACATGCTGTCAAAGGGCTGAGCTTTTAACGCGTAAAAGTGTGTCTTCCTGAGGTCAAAGATCATCTGGATCCTGGCCCTTGTCCTGGCATGACCATGATTGTAGCCTGCTGTGATTCCTGGGGCTCTGTGTAGGGTGTCAGGAGACAAACCTGGAAATAATCCTGACCTGGGTTTGATGAAATACCCCCATGGCTGACAGAATCCTACTTTTGTGCAAAAACTTAACACACACTTATTTAAGATGGCTTTTATTACCCAGTAGTGTTGTAAAATTATTCTTTGTTTTCATGCTTCTGTTTTTATGCATGTAATTTATGCTGTTTGCATTGCTGTTTGATACATTATAAAGTACTTCGGTCATCTGCAAGCTGTTTCAATGTGCTATATAAGTAAAATTTACATTACATCATGTGTTCCAGAGGGGTGTTTTGGCTAAAAGTGGGTGAGCAAGATCACCCAACATGTGTAGGGTGTTTTGATTTGCTTGTCCTACCAACAAATCACCAATTTGTCTTTGCTAATATGACATTACTAGTTACCAGGACAGATTGTTTTTCTAACTCATCTCCAAGTGTCTGTACTATGCATATCTAAAGTAAGTTAAAAAAAAAAAAAATATTTATGCAAGAAAATAAATTAAATAAAAAAAATCTCTAATTCCATCTTGCTTGCTTCACATTCATTGTCTCTTCTGATTACATCTGTGAAAAAATTAGCACTGAAAGAAAAGGATTCAAACTTATTTTATTAAATATGTAAGTGCTGTTAGTATTGTGTAGAGGTCCATTACTGCTGCTGCAAATCAGGACAGAATAGTTTTTCTTCTTTGTTTGTTGTTTAGTTTTGTTTGTTTTAATGTATTTTATGTAAGAACGTGTATTTATTCAAGATTGACTTTTCTTCATCCCCATTTCAATACAATAGTTGGATTTAGTATCATTTACTTAATGCAAAGTCATTTTATGACCAAGCTCTCTAATACATCCTGGAGGCCAATCTACATTTTCCCAGCATAACACTTCAGTCTCTGACTCTTGACTTCCTGGCGGTCACTAGTTTTCAAAGTAGAGTGGAAGGCAAAGCTTTCCGGTGTCCAAATCCTCTCTGTTGGACCAGCTCCCATATGATAAGTTGTATATACAGTGAAGAAAATAAGTATTTGAACACCCTGCTATTTTGCAAGTTCTCCCACTTAGAAATCATGGAGGGGTCTGGAATTTTCATGGAAGGTGCATGTCCACTGTATGAGAGATAACCTAAAAAGAAAAATCCAGAAATCACAATCTATGATTTTTTAACAATTTATTCGTGTGATACAGCTGAAAATAAGTTTTTAACACCAACGTTGATAATTGGTAGAGTAGCCTTTGTTTGCAATTACAGAGGTCAAACGTTTCCTGTAGTTCTTCACCAGGTTTGCACAGACTGCAGGAGGGATTTTGGCCCACTCCTCCACACAGATCTTCTCTAGATCAGTCAGCTTTCTGGGCTGTCGCTGAGTAACACGGACTTTCAGCTCCTTCCAAAGATTTTCAATTGGATTTAGGTCTGGAGACTGGCTAGGCCACTCCAGAACCTTGATATGCTTCTTACGAAGCCACTCCTTGGTTTTCCTGGCTGTGTGCTTTGGGTCATTGTCATGTTGGAAGATCCAGCCACGACTCATCTTCAATGATCTGACTGAGGGAAGGAGGTTTTTGGCCAATATCTCACAATACATGGCTGCAGTCATCCTCTCCTTAATACAGTACAGTCGTCCTGTCCCATGAGCAGAAAACACCCCCAAAGCATGATGCTACCACCCCCATGCTTCACAGTAGGAATGGTGTTCTTGGGATGGTACGCATCATTCTTCTTTCTCCAAACACGCATAGTGGAATTATGACCAAAAAGGTCAATCTTGGTCTCATCTGACCACAAAACTTTCTCCCATGACTCCTCTGGATCATCCAAATGGTCATTGGCAAACTTAAGACGGGCCTTAACATGTGCTGGTTTAAGCAGGGGAACCTTCCGTGCCATGCATGATTTCAAACCATGACGTCTTAGTGTATTACCAACAGTGACCATGGAAACAGTGGTCCCAGCTCTTTTTAGGTCATTGACTATGTCCTGCCGTGTAGTCCTGGGCTGATTCCTCACCTTTCTTAGCATCATTGAGACCCCACGAGGTGATATCTTGCATGGGGCTCCACTCCGATTGAGATTGTCCGTCATGTTTAGCTTTTTCCATTTTCTAATGATTGCTCCAACAGTGGACCTTTTTTCACCAAGCTGCTTTGCAATTTCTCCGTAGCCCTTTCCAGCCTTGTGGAGTTGTACAATTTTGTCTCTGGTGTCTTTGGACAGCTCTTTGCTCTTAGCCATGCTGACTGTTTGGGTCTTACTGATTGTATGGGGTGGACAGGTGTCTTTATGCAGCTAGCGACCTCACACAGGTGCATCTGATTCAGGATAATACAGTGGAGTGGAGGAGGACTTTTAAAGGCAGACTAACAGGTCTTTGAGGGTCAGAATTCTAGCTGATAGACAGGTGTTCAAATACTTATTTTGAGCTGTATCACACGAATACATTGTTAAAAAATCATAGATTGTGATTTCTGGATTTTTCTTTTTAGGTTATCTCTCATACAGTGGACATGCACCTTCCATGAAAATTCCAGACCCCTCCATGATTTCTAAGTGGGAGAACTTGCAAAATAGCAGGGTGTTCCAATACTTATTTTCTTCACTGTATATATATATATATATATCTTCTTTGTGTGATTGAAGCACCACTGCACAGGACCCCAAGAGCCTGCAGAGGGTGATGAAGACTGCATCACATCATCCTACAGACTCAACACCACACATGACAAACTCAAAGCCAGAAGGATCAAATCTAACGGCCCAGACTGTCTCATCCGGTCTGCAGAATAATTCTGCAAGAAGGAAAAAGAACAAAGAAAGCATTGATTTTTAACAACAAATACCTCACTATTTACTTACTTATGTTTGTTACTGAATGCTCTTAACTTTAGCTGATTTGAAATATGTTTCAATAAAAAAGCTTGCAATTCTTTGGTCACTTCTCTCCTCTGGAATCACTTGCAACAGACCTTAAAACTCTCCTCATTCATTCTGCTTTCTATATTCAAATATATTAAATACAAACAATAGTCCAGCATTGTTTAATTCCGTTTCAATTCAACTTGATTTATATAGCGCTGATTACGACAAAATTAATCTCAAAGTGCTATCAAAATATAAGTTTTGTAATAAATGGGAAAAAGGAAAAAACTCAACAAATCCACATGAACAAGCATAAGCAACAGTGTGAAGATAAAACTCCCTTCTAACAGTTTTTCTTTTAACAGGAAGAAATCTCCAGCAGAACCAGGTTCAGAGGTTGCAGCCATCTGCCTTGACTGGTTGGGGTTAGCGGACAGAAGGAGGAACAGTACAGGATACAGAGATAGACCATCAGAGAGTCCCAGACTAGGTTGAGCCATGAACCATTGATCAGGAACTACCAGCTCCAGCTTCAAGACACCTGAAACAGAAAAGAGAGAAAAGGGCGAGAAGAAGGCACAGACTGCCGAAAAACCTTATACAGTATTAGCAGGTCTGCCTGCATGGAAACACCTGATGCTAAACTATGTGTGAGTGGAATGAGAATGAATAAGGGGTGGACATCAGTGTAAATGGTGTTTAAGCAGTGTGAGCAGTGTGATGGGTATGCAAAGAGGTTCAGAAGTGAGGGGTTGGCTGCAACTCGGCACAACCTTGTCTGACTGGACTTCACCCATTTCAACCCATTAGAGCTATGAGTAGATGGTGGATTGTGTTTGAATAAAGTGTTGGTGTTTTACTATATAAACTAGAGCTTTTAGTTTCTAATTTTTTAGGTTTAGGGCTTTGTTCCTAGTGGTTAGGTTAACGCTATTATTTGGTATACGCTTTAGCAAATAAGTAGGTTTTGAGTTTAGCCTTAAAGGTGGAGAGGGTAGCAGCCTCCCGTACTGGGAGCTGGTTCTACTAAATAGAGGTATAGAACGCTTTAGCCATCTCCTACAGCAGCAAAATTTCTTACAATCCTGCTGCGAACTCCATAATTTCACGTTTATTGATGACTTTGACTTTTTTTGGAAACATGCGGATTTATTCAAATAAGATGGTGTCCAT
The DNA here is from genome assembly GCF_900634775.1 of Gouania willdenowi. Classification (NCBI taxonomy): domain Eukaryota; kingdom Metazoa; phylum Chordata; class Actinopteri; order Blenniiformes; family Gobiesocidae; genus Gouania; species Gouania willdenowi. The sequence goes on from NC_041053.1 coordinate 17,546,821, forward strand.
CCTAATTTACATAGAGCGCAAACGCTAAAATCTAATTTACAGTCTATTATTCACAGCTCTACATGTGCATGACTAGCTGAGAATAAACAGGCAGCTACAGAAACCTCCATAGATAAGACCCTTACTCAAAGCACAGAGCACTTGTACCCTATAAACACTGTGCTGAGCAGTATAGAGCAACATGCAGTTCAAATTGCTGTGAGGCAGATGTGCTAACCACTAATCCACCGTGTGCCCTCAGACTCTAACTTCTTATACTAAAATAAATATATTGTTTTAGTTTGATAAATATGCTTGGCAGTGAAAACAAGGACAGAACATACTTAAATCTGAATGTAAAGTCAATACTGCATCATCACAACGAATTATATCAAACCCAATGATGTAAAAATTAGACTTTTAATTAGAGCCGTTTCTAGCTTTGGGGTACCCTCTGTAAGATGCTGTTTGGGATCCCATAGTTTGTATTATTTCATGGAGAGATTCCTAATTCGATGAACTGCTGAATGACGAGTACCTGTCCATCATCGCCCATAGTAACTGTCGGCTGCTACTACCGCGACTTTGGACTCCATCGATTTCGACTTGATCACACCTCAAAAACACAGCTAATGATAGCAGTTTATTTTATTATTTCATCATACATTTACTTATGCATAATAAGTGATGAAGACACTTTCATTCTTCTCAGATAAGGATTCAGCTTTGGGAGGCCCCTAGTGGCTCATTTGGCCCTACGCAATTGGCTAGTAAAATAAGTTGGGAAATTTCTATAGCCATACTGATGGTGAGAGCATAAGCAGAGGTACGGTAAGAATAATAATACATTTACTTTTTTTTTTTTTTTTTTTTTTTTTTTTTAAAAAAAAAAAAAAAATACATTTACAGTATATATTGAGCACTTTTCATAACTCATGTTACAAAGTGCTTTCCAAAGGCAGCTATACAGTAAAACATACAAAAACAAAAGCTATGAGGCAAACAGAGACAGACATAGCCGAATTATATCAGAACATTTAAGAAAATAAGAGAGTCAATTAAAAGATTAGGAATGTTGGCCAGATTATATAAATAGTTTTTGGTACAATAGAGAAAAATAAGTTAGAAGTCACTTAAAATCAGAGAATGCTCTCTGATAAAAAAAAGGTTTTAAGAAGTGACGGATTCAGCAGACCAGATCGGTTTATGGAATTCTGGTCGATGCAGGTAAAAAGACTGTTACAGTAATCTAAACTGGAGAGATAAAATGGCCGATTGGTCTAAACGAGGGGTTTCAAAGTCATTTTCATTCAATTTCAGGTGGGCTACAGATTTTAGGTAGATGATTGAAACCATAAAAAAAAATTCATTGATAAAATGTATATAACGAATATTAATCAGTCTTCGTAAAGCAGGCACTTGTGACAGTTTTGTGGAACCTGCTACCTCGATATAAGCTTATATTATGATAAATTAGATAATTTTCCTGATAGGGATTGCTGAACAAAATGCACGTTTGTCAAAAGACAAAAAAAATCCAAGTCTATATGGGATGAACAGAAGCCCCTCACTTTTTTTTTTTTTTTATCATCAACCTTCTGTGACTTGGTCCTTTTATAAATCAACAGATGGACACAAACACACTATTGGTCCTTCTTTTCTCCTCCTCCTGTTCCTCCTGCTCTTCCTCCTCTCTCTGCCTCTCATTCCATTTTTCTTTGTGATGATGACAAAGATGATGAGAGCTGCCATCATGAACAATGTCAGTAGGAGGCAGCCTCCAAAAACCAGCACTGCTTTGTGTCTAAACATCCACGAACACACAGAGCAGAGTTCCTGCACTGCACTGAGCCTGCAGGGCTGGACTGTGTCATTGTTAGAAAAACCCCTGTTGGTGATGAATTCTCTGTACACAGCAACAGAGGCCTTGGCTTTGGATTGATGATGGATGGAGCTAAACAGGCCAAACTGTGGATTGTGCCGATCTTGGAGTTTCCACATGTAAAATCCTTGCAAGTTGACTCCATCCAAATGAATGGCTGAAAAGAAACAATAGGGAAAGAATGTTAAGTGGAGGTTTCTTTATTCAGACAAGGTTTTTCATGAGATTTTTATCTCCTGACATGTTTCGACTGTCAACTGCCAGTCTTTGTCAGAGGAGTTCTGCTGATCACCTTTGAAGTTTCAAACCTTGTCTGAATAAATTAAACCTCCACTAAACATACTACTCAAAAAAAGGCAAATTTATTCTAGCTGGAACTATTACATGGAAGTCAAATGAAACTTCAAAGGCGATCAGCAGAACTTCTCTGATGAAGACTGGCAGTTGACAGTCAAAACATGTCTGGATATAAAATTTCCTGAACAACCTTGCCTGAATAAACTAAACCTCCACTTGACATACTATTAAAAAAGAAGACAAAATGAATCTTGCTGGAACTACTAATAGGGAAAGAAATTTCTTTTGAATTATTTTTGCCGCTCACAGGAAAATACAGTATCTACTGTTGAACACTGAAACAAAGACAATACATTTATAATGAATGAAATACAAATCCAACCTTTGAGAGCTTCCTTCAGGTAACTCCTCAGGTAGTATTGTCTGAGTACATCTTCAGCAGGAGCCTGATCATCAACCCCACTGCCTGTTACAATGATCGGGAGCGTTCCTCCGTATCTCATAGTCACCCAGCTCAACATTCTCCTGAATCCCCAGGGCACAACAGCCTGACCCAGACGAGAGGAAGGCCAGGTAGGATCGGAAAGAACTTCATAATCAGGATCAGGAGGTGTTTTCTGCTTTGTGCTGGGATGTGGAGATACCAAACGGGTGGTAAAATGATTGAGAGCGATGAAGTCCAAAGCCCCTTTCAGCTCTTTTCTCTCAGCAGGGGTAAAACTTAGAGGTGAGGATTCGGGAAGGTCCATTACCCGAGCCTCGTTCACAGGCTTGTTCACATATTCAGGTCCTATCAACGGGTCTAAGAACCGTCCAAGCTCAAAAAGAAGAAATCTTTCTGCAGCTGTTGTATGGGACTCCAGGAAAAAGTTGGCAGGGATTGCCCAATCAGCATGCAGAGCCAGAGACACCTTTGCTCGCTGCTGGCTGTAAAACTTGCGTTCATATAACCTCCAGGCTTTTGCATGAGCCATAAGAAGGTTATGAGAAGCTTGATGTTTCCCTTTGGTATAAATGTCTGCCAGTCTGTTTGGCTCATTGATGGTGATCCAGTACTGAACCCACGTGCCCAGTTCTTGATAACAAAGCTCTGCGTATTGTTGAAAGGCTTCCACTGTGCTTTCATTGAGCCAACCCCCAGACTGATACAGTTGCACAGGTAGCCCCATGTTTAAAGCTTGGTGTTTGGGGTAATAAATGATCACCACAGGCTCCACATTGAGTCTGCTGAGCTCTTTCAGCACACAACGGTAATACCTGTGTGGACATAGAAAAATATGTGAGCCATAACAGGGTTGAGGGTCATTTGTTTAACTGTATTTGTACATCCGAGACTAAATTAAATCTGTTTGTGGCAATACAGTACAATGTTTGTGATGATTTCATCACAAGCTACTCTTATTTTGAAATCCTTGCAAAAACAGTATATCAAGGTAAACTAAAAATTACTTTGGATAACCTTTGAATACAGTAAAATAGAAGTTTCAAAAAAGAGTTGTGACAAGAGATGGGTGATATATCGGCCCACCAATCTTCTCAGTCGACATTTAGCCATAAAATGTGACATGTCAATGTGTGTCTCCATGGACACACAAAATGACAACAGAACACATCAATACAAATTCAATAGAAGCATGAAGAATACACAAAATAATTACAAAATTACACATAATCAGATGACAATAAAAGTTCCCCAAATTACCTAAAACGCATAAAATAAATAAAAACTCACAAAACGACAACAAAACCACACAAAAAGACAACAAACAAACCCTCTATTTTTTCCGTGTTACTACTCAGATTGGTCACTATTTAGCATGTGGCCCTCAGAACAAACCATCTCATTGTTGTGGCCCCCGCCCGCTGTGATAAAAGTCTCTATATATTATCAATTGTTAGATATTTAAAACTTTCAAAAACGTCTTACGCTTTTGGGTCCAAACCGACCAGTTAAGACCATCTGCATTAAAAAAAAAAAATCCTTAAAAGATAAAGATTTTGTTTGTAATTGGTATATTCCTGAGTCATGGCCTATAATCCTGATCATTTAATGCAGAATGGATGTTTCATCGCAAGTGTTTGTGACTGTGTATTTTACCTTAAAGCTTCAGTGTTCACAACTGAGTGGTCCCCCTGGGGTAAAATTAGGGACCAGTTTAAAGCAAATCGGTAGTGGGATACCCCAATGGATGAAAGGAGGCGCAAATGGCCATTAATGGCCAAATAGTCTGTGCACTGGGTTTGCCTGGTGCTGAGCTCCACCCCTGGGACTGGATGCAATGAGCCGTCCCCAGTCAGGTTCCAGGTGTACAAGTAAGGGTCAGTAAACTGAGGGGAGAAAGGAAAGTAGCGGACCTACAAAGAAAAAAAAAAGTTTCATCTTTTTTGTGCAGATTTATATAAAGACAAGGTTGTTTTTTTTTCATTTCACATTTTCATCATACCTCTAAGGTGGAGTCAGCAATGCCCCAGTGAAACGTGCAGGGGAAATGTCCTTTAGCAACATCTGCTGATTCATCTTGTGGGAAACCATTTTTGGTGATGATCAGCCTGTAATACTGAGCTGAGGTCTTAGGATTCCTGGTTCGATTTGGTTGACTGAAGTCAACATAAAACAGTCCTCTTCTGACAGTGTATCCATAGTTCCACTCATATCCATCAACCAAAGACCACGCTGTGTAGCCAAACACCTGCACACCATCAAACCTGATAGCTGTAATGGACAACAAGCAATAACAGAGTGAGAAGACTGTGGGGATTGGCCTATATTGTGGTTATTTGGGGTTTTCATTCTTTCTACCACCTTGTAGGACCTGGTTTATGAAGCTCTTCATCAGATAGATGGCAATGGTGTCTTCCCGTCCAACACTGGACTCCGAGAACCAGCCACCCTCTGCTATAAGCACTTTCAGATCCCCATACTCCAGTCGTATCCAGCTCAGCAAGCGCCGCAGATCTGGAGTCACAGTTTGACCGTAGTGGATCAGGTCGCGACCCAAACGGAGGTTATTGGGTCCAAAAGACAGAGCGAAAAAATCTGCTGTTTTCTGCACCCAGATCTTCTCCTCAGGAGTAAACATGGGCAGGAGAGAACCATGTTTGGATTTCAAAGAGGCTGGATAATCACCATCACCAAAGATGGGGCTAGCAAACCATCCAAGCACTGCTTCAATTGACTCCTGGCAAAGATCCACTTTAGCAGGTGTGGGTTGGCCTCTTTGAGGTTCAACCCAGTGGGAACCTAAAACAATGGATACTTTACCCCCCTGGGTTGGACGGAAGTTGGTGTTGTAGATGTGCCATGCCTTGGCGTGGGCCTGGAAATAATGTTATTTGTCACTAAAACTTCATACAACATACAGTAGCTGATTATGGTTACAGAAGCTAAAGGGAACAACAGCGTTGTCATGGTTACAACAATGTCTTTTAAAACAAAATAATCATATTTAAAGTGTAACTAAACCCCAAGGTTTTGGCTGATATGCATCTCGGCTGGGAATTCAAAAAGTCCCTTGATTATGGGAGGAGCTTGCATTTAAAGGAGCGGTGGGGCAAACAGTATTGGTTCATGACAAAAGCTGGCTCCAAAATCCTCAGCCAATAGCAAAACTCGATAATAGCCTCATTTCAACCCATAGAGGTCAGTCCCGCTTACATTTTTACAATAAAATACTCCAAATTGAAATACTTTGAATAAAATGTTAGACAACAATTGATCAACAACACTCGTTCATACCCAAATACATTTGTTTTCAGCAGAAAAAAGTGGTTTTGGCATTTAGTAACTCTTTAACGTCATTCTTTGTTTATTTTACAATATTGAATTAGTTGTCTCTTTTTCGTCTAGTCTTTTTTTTGCTTTTCAGCTTGTCTTGTAATTTATTTATTTGTTCAACTTTTTTATTCATTGAATTACAACATGATCTGCGCTAATTCACCATGATAACCGCTTTCTCTGAATGCCAGTTTATCACAGGACCAACACAAAAACACAGGCACACACGCATTCACTACTGTACAGTAAATGTGTGTTTGGAACCAGACATCTCTTTTTTAGGACCATGGGTGGAAACAATCTTGTGTAACAGGGATCCAATGCCCAGTTGTCTACTGTACATCTGTGTATTAAAAGTCAGTAAGAAATAATTCTAAATTGGGCATTTTACCTTTATGTCTAAACGGATAGTAGGAATGTGACACTAGTTTGAGCCACAAATGTGTAATGTAATGTTAATTATTTTTTAATGATTTATAACACATCAGAACTTGTTTGCTATTTCTATCTACCCCATGTGTGTTGTATGAACAGCATGATTGAAAACAACAAAGCTCTACTTCATCTTGACATCCGGACACGCACATAGTGCTGATGTGTTGGACTCTGGCCTCGTTGTCTCCTAAAGTGTCCTGTTTACCAACCATAAATCCTTCTGTATAAATATGACTCACTGATCTTTAGAAGTAAAGAATAAAGTCAGCTGTGTGGTTTTACACATGGGTTAGATAAAATGAGATTTTACCATTTTAAATCGATTTGAGTGAAAGTGAAGCATGCTTGAGTCTATTTCATGTAACCTAACAAGTCATTATAAAGATATAAACATCAATTGTCATAAAGTAATTTAGGAGTGGAAGAGAAATGCAAATAATTTACAAGACACACGTTAAGCTTTGCTTCTCATTTAACTAGCTTGTGGCATACTTTTGCACACAGTAAAAATGACTTGGAAAGCAATCGTTTATTTTAATGTAAAACAGCTTGTAGTTCAATTCCAGATTTTATTTTCACTCAAGCAGATTGTTTTTGATCTATACAAAGTAATTCAGAACTCAAAATGCAGACTAGGGCACATTATTATTATTATTATAGACATTGTATAGACCCAGTACACTTTTGGGTCACGGACCTGTACTGGGTGGGTCGCGGACAGCTGGTCAAACATAAATAATAAAATAAATACTTAATGTCTTTCATGTTGGACTTGTCTATTATTTTGAAAGAAACTTTTCTTTTGACAGGCATGCTGTGAAATGCTTGTTTCACAGAAAAATATATAAATTCATGTTTTAAAGAAAATTATACTGTATATGTGTGTTTTCAACAGCTATTTTTGAAAAACTAAAATTGGTTGGTTGAAATCTAAAAAAAAGTGGGTCATGATTTAATGACCGTCCCAGGGTGAGACCAGCTGAGAACCCCTGGTTTAAAGCATACTGTACTGGATTATATACAGCACACCTATGGTGAAATAATAAAGCATTGTAGCCTACAATGACTGTTTTAGGATATTACTGAAAAGGCCAAGATGGGAAAGTGCAAGTCATATTTTTGTGTCTGCAAGGATCAAAACATTTCAGGAGACCTTGATCCATAAATTCATTTGTTGCCTTGATGAGATTACAAACTTTATCATCATGAACCTGACTAAGGTTAAACTCAGTGCCATACGGTACCAGTCTCAACTGTGGAGACATTGGTGCAGCTGTTTGTTGTAAATTGTGGTGCTTTTCTTTTTCTTTTCTTCATTTTTTTTTAAATTCTGGACTACAAGTCTGCAAAAAAAGATTGATGATGAATATTGTTAAAACTGCATTTTTTGGTTTTGTAGAAATTCTAGAATGACCAGTATTCTGGTTTGAAGTGCTCGATGTGTGTATAACTTGGCCGAATGTGGCCGCTGTCCAGCTTGATTTCATTTCCAAAGCTTTACACTCACTCATTCTATGCATCTTACCCTGATCAGGTTGTGAGCCACAATTAGAGACACAGCTGTCCCTCCCATCTCTCCAGGGGCGTGTACGCCTGTCTCATAGCCCTGCACTGCCATCAGGTAAGGGTTATGCATCGTGATCCAGTAGCGAACATCCCTCCCAAATGTGTGGAAACAAAAAGCAGCATACTCCTCAAACAGTCCCAACAATGTGCTATTTTTCCAGCCTCCATATTGCTCCTGCAGCACCTGTGGGAGGTCCCAGTGATGCAGAGTAACAACGGGCTTAATCTTCTTCTCCTGAAGTTTCTTCAGGAGGTTGGTGTAATGTTTCACAGCAACAGCATTGGGTTGACCACTCCCATTAGGAAAGAGTCTGGGCCAGGAAAGGGAAAAAGAGTAAAATCCCACATTCAGGTGATGCAGTGCTTCTATGTCCTCCTTCCAGTGGTTGTAGCTGTCACTCGCAACATCTGCAGTGTCTCCTGTCATATTACCAGTGAAGGAATTGTGGGTGAAATGGTCCCAAATGGAAGCCCCTTTTCCATTCTTGTCCCAAGCTCCCTCAGTTTGGAAAGCAGATGTTCCTGAACCCCAGAGGAATCCTGGAGGAAAGGTGTCATGGAGGAATTGCTGGTCTTTGGTGATGGATCCTGGTTTGGGCTGCTGCCAAATGTTCCTTCCTTCTCCGAGCAAAGAGAATACTTCATGCCAACCACACACCATCAGCAGATGTAAAAGCCACTGACATCTGGAGATACCGATCAGCATGGTGGACTCTACTGGGTTTTAGAAATCTCCTTCATGAGCACAGGTAGGATTAATGACCAGAAATCCATATCTTTGTCAAGCAAAGGACACTGAGGAGTTCTCTGAGGTGCTGATGTGTTCATCTGACTACCTGGTTGGTCTTTAGTCACTCCCACAGTGAACTTCTGCTCCCTCTTGGCTCCTCCCTTACACACAATGTTCACACACGCAAAGATTGGCTCATATCCACACATTCAGCTGTACGACCATGTGCAATGATTGCACCATCACTTTCTATACCACCGTAAGGTGCAGCATTTTTAAGCAAACAACTACATGTTCTGTACAAATCTGCCTCTGACCTCCTCATTAAGACTTTAGTGTGCTAACATAGCGACATGCTGATGGCTGTAAAACAATCATGTGTCAATAATTAACTTTCTAATGAAGATGTGCACACAACACAATCTCTATTTCCAACAAACACACACAGAGGATATCTACATTAGCCCTAAAGCTGTAAACCTCAAGAAAACACTGTGAATGCATTTCAGTTCCACACGTATTTATCTTATTAAATAAGAAGCGATGACAACATTTTTAAGATTTGATCAAACATACCTGGTGACAGCAACTCATAAGATCTTATTGAATTTCATCCCACTTGTTGTATGATGAGCAGTCACTGACCACAGCCTTCCTGTAACAATGAACACAGATCAAACAGAGCCTTCCTCTTTTTACCTCATTAAAGTAGATGGAATAGTCCTCTCGAGAGTAAACAACGCTGTTGCCTGGGAAACGTACTACCTCAAGGCATTAGTCGGAAGTGTCAATTGAATTGGAAAATGATTATCTCACACCAAAACATCCAGGTTGCTTTGATACAGCAGAAAGGACACCAGAGGCATTGATCTGTGTTATGTGAACTCATTGATTTGCTGAATATTCTTTCTAATGTATTCCTTTATTTCTATTCCAATGTTCCTTTCGTCCATATTCAATTGTTCCCTGCTTGCACTCCAATAGTCCCTTGACAACTCCTTCACTTTTTTAAAGAGAAATTTGATATTAGCTTTTTGCTGATATCTGATATGCAAATATTGCTCAAAACTTAATTTTAATTATGGCGTAATAACAGTATATAAATTGACGCACTTCCTTCACCACCTATTTTTAGTTAATATTATATCTTCATGGAATGAACAGATTAAGCATACTTTAATGTGAAGCCTAGAGATGTCCCGATACAATTTTTTTCACTTCCAATATGATACCAATATTGCAGCCTTGTGTATCGGCCGATAGCGATATTGATCCGATATGATATCAGCACGAATCATACATACTTTTATTACTTATTTTGTAGTGTGGAATGTTAGAAAAGGCTTGATCATGTGATGTTATTCAAACAGAGAACAATAGTCAGCAACAATAGGTTATTTTGTTGGAGTGTGAACCACAGTCACCAATGGATAGAAGTGCTGGAGCGGAACAGTTTATTGGAGAGCTTATATTGGTGATTTTAGATGCAGTCTGATAAAAGAAGACATAGTCATCAACATCTCCTGCCAGACTGGTTATCATTTCAATTCACATTTTCCTAAATGTCCTAAATCGAAGAACTTAGATGTAAAATAACACATCAGAATAACAATTTACTAACTATCTTAAATGGATGAACGGCGCTCAAACCAATAGCTCCCTTTCCACTTTGTGGCTGGGGATAATAATAACTAGAACTGCAAGCAACTATGAAAGGGGGCTAAGCCTTCCCGTGCGACTCGGCCCCCAGGTTTTGCGGAGCACATGGAATTACGTCATGATGGATGACGGGCTTGGGGCGAGCGTCAGGACACAGGCCGACGTGCCATTTGCAGTGAAGTTACCGGCCAAAATGCGTTTGCACCCATTATAGCGCCACCTAGTGGTGCACTTTTTGGAATGGGGGGTCTGTGTGCTCTGATATATGTACCCTGTATATTTCACAGCCCTCAATTTAATACTTGATCTGAAATAAATGTTTGCTGTTAATGTTGTAATAAGCCACGCCCACTTTGACCAATCACGATTAACTTCAAGATATGGCCTCAGGGGCGACCCAGGGTCATACCCACCAAATTAGGTACGAATCGGTCGTGTCATTTAAAAGATATAAATATCCCATATTTGCAGTGCCCCCTAAAGGCCAACATTATTCAAATTTGGCTCATACTCCAACAGTCACATGTCAACCAAGGATCTCACATTTGGTGTTGTTAGCATTTATTTTGACCGAGATATACAGTTTGCGTTTTTATAGCGAGCTAGAAAACTTTATTTGTTAATAAATTGCGACTTTATTTCAGGTCCAACTGAAGACTCTACTTGCCAAGTTTCACGCTGATTGGACAAAACCCCAAGGAAGAGGTGGGGAAAGGAGGTTTTGCAGTTTTCGCAATTTTGCGCCAACAAAACTCATGACGGAAATGGGCGTGGCCTAGCTCAGCTGATTCAGTTCTATTCAGGGAATCTGTGGATATGAGATTTGTTTAATGTGCGACATACGGTGTGGGAGTTATAGGCCAAAACACACTGACCTTGGTTATAGCGCCACCTTCTGGCGGACATGTGAGTTTCAAACTCCATCAAGATATACCCTGAAGCCACACACCGAATTTGGTTATCCTATTTTAAACAGTTCCTGAGAAAAGCTGTCCCCTTTAACTCGGATGGACGGACTTTGTGACGGGGATAATAAAGGTTCACCTTAACAACGTGATAGATTCAATTGTTTGTCACAGACTTTGTCTGATTGTTTTATCGTGGCGTGGATTGGAAGAGTCATCTTGAAGGAGGAGTTTGTCAGGAATGTGCTGAAGGTGAAAAGCGTGTTAGAGTGATGAGTTATATAAGCCCTGAAATTAATTGATAACTGTGTTGATAATAGGTTTGAAATCAAATTCTATCCCAAACAATTGAAACCAGCACAAGTACTCCGTCTTCAAGTATCTTCAGTGACATTACTCTATCATCATATTGGTGCTGCTCACAGCTGTGTCCAAGTGCTCACGCTAGTAATGGGTATGAATCAGGGGTCACCAACACAGGGCCTTTGGGCCCCAGGTGGCCCACATGGACCATGTGAGGGGCCCTCAGGAACTCTTGTCAGCAATGAGCTCCATCTAAAATTTGATTCAGTTTCCAGGATTCAAACTCACAAAGATAAATACGGACATATCACAGATTTAGTTAGTAGAGTTAAACACTGCTGCCCCTGATGAAGTTTTAGCATTCATTTACTATCTTTAAATGTTTATTTTCACAAAAACATTGTGAGAAATGTTGCAGATCTGGTGTATGGTCTGTGGTATATTATATTTAATATAAGATACATTTTTTAACAAAGCAAGATGGATTTTTGTAAAATATGACATACTGTAATTGTTACATTTTACAAATGTTACATGTTGCAAGATTAGTTAAAAGTTGTGTGTTAAATGATAATTTTCTAGGAAATGTAATGAAAATGAAACACTTGCATAAACTAGGAGAAATAAAATGTTGCATGTTGAAACGTGAACATTTCCTACCTTTTTTAGTTACTGCTATAGCCTTCCTTATTATCTTACCCTCTAATTAAAGCGAAACCGTGAACGTTTAGTATTTAAGAAGTAATTTTCTAACTGGAAGCCCTTCGGACTCAGTTTCAGAAAGGTTTGTGACCCCTGGTATAAATTATTTCACAATGCATAAATTAAAGCCATTATTAAATCGGTTGACATTTATAGTCAAAGAAAATTACATCTGAGAGCAGCAAATTAGCAAATTAACTTTTTTTGTTTTCACTTTTTGTTGCACTAAAACTATGCATTTATCATAAAGTTTTCTGAATAACATTTGGGTGGGCTGCTTGATAGTGATTGTTACATATGTAATATAAGTAGAGGAGTGTCGTCATTTGTAATGTTTATGACCTGCATTTTACAATAAATAATCATAGACCTCATTAGGTTTCAACTTTGTAATAATCAATATGGGCAAATAACATTTTTCCCCACAGATATTAATTATGATGAAGAAAATGTTCTGTTGAAAGTTGTAGTATTCTGTCAATCTGGATACAATTATATATTAAATGTTTTCAATAAATTTGGTTTCACATTATCTGCTGGATAATACCTTAGTTTAATATTCCAATCAGTTAATTACCAAAACTGTTATTTCATTTCAAAAGGAAACAGAAGAAATACCATGTTAGGCTGTTTGACAGTGATGATTGAGACCTTTCAGGTTACATTTATTGGACATCAGCTCAGTATTGTAGAGACAATCAATGTCTCAGTGCTGATTTACAATCTTGACAATACAAAACGAGACAAACTAAAACAATGTTCCCACCTTGTAGCTGTAGGACCATCAGCTTTACAAAAAGCATGACAAAAACTCATGTATATTCTAACAATGTATCCAGTGTTGCCTCGTGGTCATAGAAAAGACAAGTCCCCATTTAAGGCGTGAGCACACAGGCTTTGTTTTTAAAGCAAAAGAGTTTCTTTGCTCAGGAACCGACTTTAGAGACATCAAAGCCAGTCCATTGATTTATAAGTGTGACTGTAACAGTATCACATGTGAAAAGGATTACAGGCCAGGGGCTCATTGTCAGGGTAGAGACTGGATGATGATTATTTTCTCGTTGAGACAGAAGCGGTGAAGCACACTGAGTAAGTTTTCTCCACAGCGAGACACCTGCCTCTCCATGGCCAGACGGAAATCCTCCTTCACTCCTTTGGTGATTCCTCGGGTCACGGTGTGATGCCTGCAAGAATCAAAGCATGTAAAATACATTGATTAACACACTGAATAATATAGGAAGTCATTTAAAAATGAGATATCTGTGACCAATGCAGACAAGATAAAGTCAATTAAAGCCCATGTTGCCTTTAACCTTAAACACAAAGCGGATCCACATCAACATGTTCCAGTCCCACAAATCAAAACCACAGAAAATGTCCACAAATGAAATGAGAACAGGCGTTATGAAAAGGCAATAAACTAATCTGTCTGCAGAACAATAACATTGTCTTCACGTAACAACAACAACAATAACAACAACAACAACAACAACAGAGATGACCACGGAAAGACAAGTAATGGCTCAAATAAACAAAAGCCAACAGGAAACCAAAGACCAACTGGGTCTTGGTGAAAAATGACAGGCCCAAATTAAAACTGGGGGAATGACAAGCCTTGAAGCTGAGAATGAAGGGTGACCGGTGGGAGGGATGGGGACTGTAGGAGGCGGGGCCTGGGGTACCTGTCCATCGTCTGCACCCCTTGCAGCAGAAGGGTATTTAACTCCACGCCCAGGGCGGGACTAGGATTCCTGGGGGACAGTAACATTCAACAACTCTCAGTCAGTGAGGGTGCACCAAAGAATACTGGAATCTTATTACAACTTTGTTTTGTTTACTTTCACCCTCTGTTTACAAGGCTCGCTCCATTAAAAGCTGTGTCACTTTTCCCCTCATGTCTATCAGTCTACAGAACAGCTGACCCAACAGATCGGGAGTGTGGAGACATGATGGCACCTGAACAAGAATCACTTACTTAATTAGCATCCCCTGATTGGGCAGCAGCTCCAGCTGGATCCTCCCTCCCTCTGGTGTACGCAGGTAGGCAAATTCCTCCAGCATGTCAATGTCTGAGAAACACCATGAGCTTAAGGAAACCAACAAGACTTGAGAAAAAAAGTCTCTCCCCTGAGGAGTATGAGCAACAGAGGTGAAAGTAATGGATTACAAGTACTCATGGTATTGTAATTGAGTTCATTTTACGGATACTTTTTTGATTACATTTCTAAATCAGTAATTTGACTTGTACTTAAAGGGCAAGTACACCCCTGCATTCTGCTGAGCTGCCACTCGGAGCAAAATTTAAAAAAAAAAAAAGCCTTGATTATGGGCGTTACTGCTGTAGCAGTAAGACACGCCCAGCTACTTTCAGTAAACGTCCCTTCCCCTCCGTCCCCGCACACGCAGAATCAAAACCCATCACAACTGCTAGCTAACGAGCTAAACATGAGCGAGTCAATGCGGACATTTCTGCCACAGAGAGGTCATTTGAGGTGGAGGACCTACCTGCAAGGAGGCGGGTGTCAGGTTTTATAGGAGAGGCGGGGCCAACAGTTAAAGTGATGATGCAGGGGTTTCAAGAGCTTACCATTCAACCAATAGCAAAATTCAGTTGTAATAGCCGGTGTTCAGCCCTTAGTGGCCAGTATACCGGACATTTTCCAGCAAAATACGCGAAATTAAAATACTTTTACTAAAATGTGAAAAGTAGGACTAGGATCAATCAACAGCACTACTTAATACCCAAATACACATGTATTTAGCAGAAAAAACCTTTAACTGAGTAAATTATTATTTTTTGTTTTAAAATGATCAACGGACATTGTGGAACTACAAAAAATTCAATGACCAGACAACAATCGAATGCATCATTTATCATTCATAAATGTAGCTATACTTAGAGCCTGAGATTTTTTTTAAATTTTGAATTGAATTCATTGGTGTTACAGTATTTTATTTCTTAAAAGAATTGTACATTTTGACATACTTTTTATTTTATACAGATGCCTTCGTGGAAAATAAATGAAATTCCAAATGTGCAAGATTTGGTTTCTTCCTATTTAAGTTTATACTTGAGATGTTTACTGTATGCAAGGGAACCGTGGCAAGATTTATTAATAAAATAAGGGTGAACGTAACTACTAACTTTTACTTTGAGTACTATTTAATTGAGCTACTTTTTACTTGTACTTGAGTATTTATGTATGACCTACTTGTTCTTGTACTTCAGTACAATTTCAATCAAGTAACAATATTTCTACTTCAGTAGAACATATCAGTAATTTTTACACCTCTGATGAGAAAACCCATCAGTGCTATAATAATTCAAAGGATTGAGTTTGTGGTTTTAAAAAAAAAAAAGATACTGGTGACATAGTTGAAGAAATTTTCATACTGGAAGCTTCCCTGCTGACAGATTTTGTCCACTGCTTTTAAAAACAGCATCTCCCCGTGAGGCCAGTCGTGTTGGAGGAGCACCACCACATGACCGAGGGAGAGGTCGTCACGACTGTCGTTGAGAGCGCGCAGCTGGTTGGTCAAAGTGAGGCAAAAAGACAACACCATTAGCCGAAGTTTTCCTTTTTTCCCCCCACAGCAAATGAACAATCAAACACAGTGTAGCAGTACCTTGAAACAGGCAAGCATCAGCTGGAGGCAGAAGGGCAACACAGCTTTGTTGGTGCAGAGCAACAATCTCAGGTCACTGCCTGTATTTGAGATGACAATACAACAAAGCATTAGCTAGCTACGCATGAATAAAAAGTGTTGAAAACAGCATCTTTACTGTAGAACCCAGATTCCCAAAGTAGGGTGCGCAATTCGTCATAGGGGGTACATGAATAAAAAAAAAAATTGGTAACTAGAATATAAATCAACCTGCAGTCAGGAGCCTCCATGCATTGACACAAATTACACATTAGCCAACAACCCATGGTTACAGATTATTATTCTATTTTCAAATTATTATTATATATTGTTCCTAAACAGGATGGGTACGATTCAGAGACAAATTTCACTGTAAGGGTACAATGTATGTGACATCACAAATTTTTAGCGTCTCTTTTCTTTTTCTTTCTAGAATTAGCCTTTGATAATGTATGTTTGTTGCCAGGATTAGTGCACAAAGTGATGTTGATATTTTTATACTGCATTTTATTTAAACTAGATTTGTATTTCAGAAAGTGAAAGAATACAGTTGTTTAAGATTGTTTTGTGTGTGTGTGGTGTAATTTGAAAAAAAAAAAAAATTTAATCAGTATTTTTTTATTGTTATTAGACATGGGGTCACGACCCCAATGTTGAAAAACACTGCATTACATTATTATGTTTTTTAGGTGTGCAGGAGTAGGGGGTACATGGGCGAAGGGGTACGGGACTGTGAAAAGTTTAGGAACCACTGCTGTAGAAGGTCTCTGACCAGCTCAGTTATAAAAAATTAACACCAACAAAAACAAAAAGTGTGAATTCAAATTTAGTTACGCTAGGATTTCAGCATAAAGAAGCTAGAAAGATTTCTGTGATTCTGTGTCCCATTTTTATAGCTCAGTTCCTGTGTCTGTGTTCGAAATCACATACTAACGTACTCTGACAACAAAATGAGTATGTAGCGCGTTAACATGAGATAGTATGGAAAGATCGAGTATGCGAGAAATATCCAGATATATACTATATCGGGACATTTTTTATGTGTGCACGTTGGTCACACTACACATACTCAACTGCCCCATGATCCATTGAACGTAAAATCATCCTGGGACCGGCTTCAAGCTAATAGTCAAACATTCCCTTTTCAAAATAAAAGCATCTCCATTAGTTATTTTTTAACCCTTTTGTAAATAGGGCTGATGTTCTGAAGTTAACTAGAAGTTTTGTCAGTAGCACAATGGATGGTCTCCAAAAATCTCAGGAATGTCAGCATGAAATGTGTTTCCGCAAGTTTTTTGGATCAAATGACAACGAGTTGACATTCTACTTAGTCACTTTCTCACTTAAAATGATTTCAAAACTTCCAAAGAATCAACAGAGCTATTTAGACTCAGTGTGCTTCAGGTTTTTGTTGCTATAGGTTCGAAATGCATCTTGGGAAACTTGGAAGTATCATCATCCTCATCATACTTAAAGTATACAGTATAGTAGACAGCATGTACTCATTGAGTTTGTAATGCATAGTATGGAGTATGCCATTTCGAACACATGCCCATGTCTGCTATCTTAGAAGGCTCCTGTGTTATCCATCCTTACACAAGGTGTTTATTGGTTTACATTCCATATTCATGTTTTGAGAGCACTTTGTAGCATCCAATGTGTATAAAGTCCAGAGGAGAGATTGCATCAGATTGTTACTAACTGTGAGAATGCTCCCTTAACCTTAAAGCAGAACTAAGTAACTTTTTCACCTTAACAGATCCTTCTCAAAGTCCCTGTGAGGGTAATATAAGTATTTATGGGGTGATTGGGGGGTCTTTCATCTGCGCCTGCGGTCTCTGGCCAGAAAATCGCACTTGCAACTTTCCTGCTTCCGACCCAGTGGCAAGACGTACTGCTTTATGTCAGCCCAATACAAACTAATGCTAGATTATGACCAGCCCCATGGCTGCACACGGTTGTCTACAAATTCATTTTTCTCAAATTTATATCATAGCGGAGCCAGCATAAAAAGGCACAGAACACCTTCGTCCGAGGAACAGAGCAACTCCCTGCAGTGACAGCTCAGTAGCAACACACAGCAACATACACACTGTCGTCGCGGCAACAGGCACACGCACGCACACACACACAACCCAGCGCTCCATCAGGCAGCACACACACAAATATCCATCCATCCATTTTCAGAGCCGTTTTGTCAGCACACAAACACATCACACACATTTCCACACTCCCTTCCGTATTACTCCCACATCATTCATTTATTTTACCTGTCTCTCTACCTCATACTGTTCACATGGGACTATATGTGTGAAAGTGCCCTTAGTGTCACTGATGTATTAGAATTTTTCAGTGATCGGTTGCTACTGTCTTGAGAGAGCAAAGGTGAGCATGTAGCTGTGGGGTGGGGCAAGCGGCGGGGAGTGCAGAGTTTTTACAATAATGACATAACCAAAAGGGACCTTTAGGGGGAACGCTTAGAGCAAGTTACTTAGTTCTGCTTTAAAAACAAAACCGTTATGACTCAAAATCTTTGGTTTCTACAATCAGGGGTGTTTAGCACTTTTTATTTCAGCCACAAAAGAAAAGCAATATTGAGTCTGTTCACATTCAGAAAAGCTTTTACCTCTCCTAGTTTTGGTCTTTGCTATTCCCTGATCCTCTGGAGACTTTGCAGGCTCTTGGTTTGGTGGTGTCAACCCACTGACCACATCAAGGAGTTTTTCACATGCCCTCTGAGTCAGAGAAACACAGTGATATAGATACACATTTGATCTTTTACATTTTCAGCTCTTACTGGTGATCATACAACACGTGCATGTCTGGATGGATCAATAATGCTTTTTTTGGTATCTTAATCTACACTTCATCTAGTAATAATTAAAAAAAGCCATAATAAAGTTTTAAAATAACCTCTCTTTTAGTTTTGTTGATGTAACAACTCACACATACACATACAGCAGGTAGCAAACTGCTTCTCTCGTCTCCTTTTTCGGCATGTACAAAAAAAGAAAAAAAAAAAAAAAAAAGTGAATGTAACCATGTCGGAAATAAACTGAATAAATAAATAAAAAATAAAAAATAAAATAACAATTACCTCCACAAAGGAGCATTTTCACCAGCATTTATTTAATTGCTTATTTGTCTGTTACAGTGTTCATTTTGTCGACAATTTTTGTCATAGTTTTCATCGACTACATTTCTGATTAACAAAACATACATGTCAGCGAAAATTATACGACACCTGGGATGAAATCCAATCTGAAGTCGTAATTATGTGTTCTTACACATAGATCACATTAAATCTGGACTGTAACTCAAATAATCCTGATGACGATATTTTGACTAAAACTAAGTTACATTTTAGTAGAAAAAACTAAAACAAAATCAAAATGTTCTGTCTAAATTAACACTGGTCTGTCAGCAGAATTACGTCAAAACTACTTAATAAATTGAGACAAAAATTGGTAACACTTTACTTGAAGTTGTATTCATAAAGGCTGACATTACACTGTCATTATCATGACATGACACCTGTCACTAGCATGAATAAGGTGTCATGAAGGCTTTCATTAGGTGTCCGTTGTTACCCTAACCCCTAACCCTACGTAACCCCACTCGATCCCTTCACTGAAACCCAAAATATCGCCAACATAGCGAAAGGTGTCATAATTTAGCAAGCGACACTTAATGACAGCCTTCATGAGACCTTATCCATGCTAATGATGAATAATGACAGCGTAATGTCAGCCTTAGGTATAAAACTATTACCCAAAATTTTAACCAAAGCTAGACCTTAGGGCCTAGGCCATGGAAAATTACATTACATTTTGGAGGGGACCTGGATCAAGATACTGATTCTGGATCAGTTTCAAAAATCACAAAATACCTATCTTTTATCATTGGTGAAATTTCAAAAATTCATTTCTCGATTCATAATTCAAAGATCTTTATTAAACTTATCTCAGTTGGTTCCTCAATTCCCGCACTGAGTTTAATGCTGATCAGATCTGGATTGCACATTCATCACAATTTTTCTAAAAAATAAATTGGTGCCCATTCATTTGGACTTACTGTGTTATTATTAATGGGAGGGAAATTTCTCCCAAGCCTTTCAATGGTCAATATGTAGAATTTTCAACTTTTAATTATGTCTGAAATACCTAAAATAAAACTTTGAGTGTCAAGAAACATGGCCTTAGCTGTTATGCCATATGTGATACCTAGTATAAGCTTATTTACAGCAGAGCAGTCCTTAAACTAGGCCATCTCTGGTCCATCAAACAGATAAATGGTGCGCTACCCGTGAGGTTTACAACTAACAAACAACTGCTTAAACATCTTCACATCATGAACCCATCACACGTATAAAGCTGACGATAGATTGGCCTGCAGAAAACATTTACGGGGTGTAGCAGAGAATAGTGTCAACTGTACATTCAGTGGTCAGGACCAGATATGGTGGAAGTGTTGGTTTTACTCAGTAATATACCACCTGGTGGTGGCTCGAATCTTACATATTGCACCTTTAAAGTGTGAAAGATCTTGGTATCATGATCAGGATCACTGAGCCAGATAACTGCTAAGAGAACATTTGGTTTGTACGTACCTTGTACTCCCCCAGTGCGTAGTAGCAGGACGCCTGCTGAATCAGAGCCCTGTTATGCTCCAGACTACTCTGAGCTGAGAGACTGTGCTGCCCCGGCTGAGGAGCCATCACTGCAGCCATCTGCATCAGGCTGGAGAGGGCCTTTCTGTACTGACCCTGACAACATTTACAAGCAGCTGATAAAGCAGGAGTGTTAAACATCAACAACACGGGTAATCATAAAACACAGGGATCACATTGTTTTAGTAAAAGTTAAAGTTAAAAACAAAACAAAGGCCAAAACTGATCAGCAGATGGCAGCATAGAGTCATTTCACCATACAGTCTTTCATATCTGAAGACGTGTATTTTATGTATTTTCCTTTTATACATTTTAAACATTAGCATAACAGTAAAATAACCTTGTTGCCCAATTACTCCCACTTTAGTTTGCGAGATAATATACAGTAATTTCCCCTGACATTTGGAAATCTTTGTAAATTAATTAGATCTTTATAAGTGGTTTCAATCGTTAAGTAAAATATTACATTGTTCAGTTGTCGATAGCTGTGATTAAGTGTTTTGGACATACGCTGTGATCTGAAAGTTGTGATACACCTTTTGTTCAGAACTGTCCTGTTTTTCAATTTCCGAATTAATGTACTTTTACCTATTATGAATTTTTTTTTAAATTTGAAGATTTTATCATTTTTGGTCATTATGGCATGATTTTACTGGTTGAGCTATTAACTGAAATGAGTTTGACAGCCCCATGTATAAGGTTTTAGTTACAGGCTGATGTTGAGGAAACAGAAAATAGATGTATAAGAACTCTTCAGTTAGATAAAGGCATGCAGCATATAGTATTGAATTTAGAATGTTTCCCATGACTTGCTGTCACACAGAAAAGGAAAAGTATTGTTTGTTTGTTTAATAAATTCACATAATTGTAATATAAATTTAGGCGCTAAGGCCTAAACAGCCAACATTCAAATGTATTTATTTCAGTATAACAATGATGGAATAGGTTGGTTAGGAAAATGCTGAGGAGAAAGGAGCCATGCCATCACTTACCTGGTAGATAATCATATCAGTGAGGAATATTCTGAACCACAGCCAACTGTCGGTCTTCCATGCAGCACAGATTTTCTTGAACTCTGAAGGAACATTAGATGAAAAACCTCATTTAAATAAACGTTTAGTTTTCAAACATTTAATCCATAAAAATGACCATTTATATATCTATAAATGAGTGAAGAGAGTATGTTCTTTCTGTATGAGTGACACATAGTGAACAGAGATCATACACACCTGTTTCCAGAGCATCATGGGAGTGCAGGAGATCCCAACTTTCTCTTGCTGTGTTAAAACTTTCCAGCGTCTCCGACCAGCCGGGCATCTCCGTCTTGTTCACCAATATATGTCGACCGCGGCCTTTCCCCAAACTCTCCTCATCATCTGAGCTCTACATCGACACATGCACAGAAGAAGCACTAGTTTACCAAAACAAACTCACCAAACCATCCAGGCACACAAACTAAGAAAAGAAAGAATAACATAGAAAAACATGTTTGTTTTTTTTTCAGCCGTTCCTCACCATTGTTTTCTCTCTGCCATCAGCCAGTTTGCGTTTTTTATGAGCATGTTTCAGCGTTCCTTTCTCCAGTTCCAGGTCACTGTACACTGAGCTCAGATCTTCAACCAGGATCCACGGTCCTGAGCTGATTGCAGACACTCCTGGACACACACAGAGAAAGGGTTGGGCCCTATAAAATCCACGTTAACAAAATTGTGGACGGAATCGATCAATGAAAACGAAATCCACTGTTGAACGCGGAAATTGACAGGAATGTGAATAAAACACTGTCACTGTGAGGAAAAGAACTGAAAAGAAGCCCCCTCCCATCCTGGCTGCTACAAACACTGTCTAAACCACCTGAAACACCTTCTAAACTGCCAAAAAAATATGCAACTCATCACTGACTCCAAAATACGAAGCCACCAGTTCCCACTTAATTTTACTGTGTCTGTGAAGCTCCGCCCGTTTCTCGTGTTGTGCTTCGGCACTCCGTGAAAACATAAACAGCTTCACCTGCTCAGAGTGTTTGAACAACATCTGTGTTGTTGTGGACAAAACCAGCAATGCCAGGGATTGTAGAGTCTTAAACATAGTAGGCTAATGATAGCTTCTAATACTGTACAATATTCTGGCCTCTAGTGGTGAAATAACTGACGCATCCTTGGGTCAATTTATTTTTGTCTAATCATTGCGGTCTGGAATGATGTCATCAGGATCATTTAAAATATGTTAATTTAAATTAAGTTAATCAAAACTTAATCAATAAACCTGATTCAGTAAACCATTAAGAGGAAATTGGGTGACATTAATGCTGCGCTCATACATGTTTATATGACATATAAATATTTAAAAAGGAGCAGTCAGAATAATCCATGTCAGTACAACTTATATCTACCTTTTAACTGTATCTTACTCATTATTTTAAATTACATTTCCATTTTTGACATACATTTTTGTTTAATTAAGGTTTTGGTTTTTATTAGTATTTATTTTGTTTCCTCATATGAGTTAAAAACTAATATTTTCTCAAAAAATTGATTAATATTTCTAAAAAAAAAGGAATTAAAAAAAATGAATGCAGAAAAAAACGATTTTATAGCGCCCTAAAAAGGCGTACAACTTCTTAAGTGAACAACGGCAGAAACGCACGTCCCCCTGACAATGACTGCGGCTGACCTTGGAACAGTGCAGGCTGGACGGCTGAGACGTAGAGGAAGGCGCTGCGGAAGAGGACCAGGGCGGCACAGAGGACAATCTGACAGCAACAGCGAGATCGTGTGTCTCCTTCAAGACCTGGAAGGTATCGACACAGATCCTTCACCCTCTGCAGCATGTCCACATAACTCCTGAAGGTAAACAAAGAAAAAACAGTTCATACGAGTTTAACCTTTTGTTTATTCGATGACAGCTTTTGATGCAAGATACACATTCCAAGAACTCAGATAAAAAGTGAAACTCATTGAAGGCATAATATAACTGAATATCATCTGCATAGCAATGATGACACCTTGATGAAGATGATATTTTCAAAACCACGGATCAACCGACCATGAGACATCAGGTACAACAAAAACAAAACAGGCACCAGAACAGAGCCCTGGGCTACTCCACATGACAGGTTGGACAATAGACACATTAGACATTACACTGTTAAGAGAAACATTAAAAGTTCTTCCATTTATATATGAAGAAAACCACTGGAGAACAGCTGATTCTGGCCCTAATGCCTTGCACTTTGTTCACAAAGAAGTTTAAAAAATTATTACAGTCATCCTGTGTACACAGGCACATGGGGAGATGAGGGTGCAACAAGATTTTCAATAGTGTCAAATAAGATTTTAGGGTTTTTCTTATTAAACAAAACAAGATTTGATAAGTAAGCTGAGCGAGCGCGTTTTATTATTTCATTTAGCTCCATTATCATTTCTTTACGATGGACTCTATGCACCTCTAATTTTGTGGCTTTCCACAAACGTTCCACTTTCCAACAGCTTCTCCCAAAGCTACAAATGGCTTCATTCATCCATGGACAAGGTTTCTTATGAGAGCCTAGAGTATTTTTAGCTGGTGCTACTGTGTTCAAAACAGTCAAACAATGGCTATTGAAGTTTGTCATAAATGTGTCAATATCATCACAACTAGCAAAGTTAGTTGGGTCAAAATAGGCATAAAACCCAAAAAACCCAATGATTGCAGATTAATTAAGAATGCGTCTCTGTTTTTTCACATTGCGCGCAGGCACACACGCACACTATTAACTGATGATGTTGATTTTTAATAGTTACCTTTTCATTCAAATGCTGCTTTCAGGCAATATGTTTATTTTTGCAAATCTATACAATTGGCCAGATCTTATATTTGTATTTATTTATAGTTCACTGTTGAATGCGTGCACTTTCATTTGCACTTAAAGACAGTTAAGCTGCACTAAATCTTTAAAATGCTGTTACCGATATGGCAATCTGTACATTTACTGTATTTACTGTTTGCTTCTGCAAATACAGTATTGTTTATGCAATAGTGAGCAATTTGAATGCACTACCCCTTTATTTGGATTTATATGGTAAATGGACTGGTAAATGGACTTTGATTTATATAGCGCTTTATCACCACACTGAAGCAGTCTCAAAGCACTTTACATATCAGCTCATTCACCCAATCACTCTCACATTCACACACCAGTGGGACAGGACTGCCATGCAAGGCGCGAGTTGACCACTGGGAGCAACTTAGGGTTCAGTGTCTTGCCCAAGGACACTTCGACACATAGTCAGGTACTGGGATCGAACCCCCAACCTCTCGATCAGAAGACGACCCTCTACCACCTGAGCCACGGTCGCCACAAATATATAAACTATTTGTAATTAAAATAACTACTTTAAAGAACTGTCAGTAAATGCTTTGAATGACTTTGACTTATATGTCATCCCCTTTGGTAAAGCAAGTGTATCCGTCCATGTTCAAAAATATTTGAAGGTAAACTGATTGACAGTTTATCTCTTTGTTGATCTTCATTTGTAGAGCTAAGTTATTTTTATTGGTTGAACACTCCTGGGTGTAACTTTTCCCTGTAGCCGTTACATTTGGTATTTCTATGTAAGTTGAGCAGAAAATAACAAGATGTGGCAAATGTCTTGCTGCATAATCATTTTCCCATAGTCACCTTAGTCATCATCAGAAAAGCTGCCCCCCCCCCCCCAGAGAAATTTGTCAGAAACCGCCACTGGTAATGAATACGTTGTATGCTTAATCAACAAATTTCTTTTTCCAAAACAAAAAGATAGTTTCTCACTGAAAATTACAGCAGGCTGATATTTAAATACATCTAATAATTCTGAATATGATGTTTTATTGTTTGCTTACAGATTATTATTCTATTTTAAAATTGGTCAAATTCAGGGACAATTTTCACTGTAGGGCTACATTGTATATGACATTACATTATTATATTTTTAAATGTGCAGAAGTAGGGGGTACATGGCTTTAGGTTAAATGTCTGAAGAGGTACGGTACTGTGAAAAGTTTGGGAACCACTGATTTAAAGCAAAGGCCAAAGCCAGGCTGTGGGACCACTGGTTTAGGTTTGCTGGAAAGTTTCTGGGACCAGGGTTTGGTTACAGGCTTGTTTATTGAAACAGAATTGCAGCTTCCTCTTGTTACACACAGATACAAATCTGTACGTAGTTTGTACCTTTAAAAGTCCCAGCCCGTTCAGTCACATCAAATAACCAACTCGTTACCTTTGCAAAAGACTGACTCGTGTGTGTGCTTTCAATATTAAAGTAAGAAAGAAACACAAATCAACAGGTTTTTTTTACAACATTAATGAGAGTTATTTGCACACATGCTGATCTTCAGAAATAACTGATTTCTAATAACACACATTGTTTTAATCACACTGATTGAATTCTTTCAAGTCCAGTTTTGAGCTTACCTTTGTGCTTTGTCTCCCTGCCACTCACAGCGTGCTCCAACCACAGAGATGATATCCAACAGCCTCTCCCACGGCTCCGTCACCGCTGAGGTCTTTTCTGACAAACCATCGATTACATACCGCTGGGAGACACGAGGGACACTGGGCGACTTCAGACTCCCTCCATCTGAAGGGCCTGAAACAAAAAGACAAGTAGGAACAGAATACATGAATAAATAAATGAATATAAAAAACGAGCAAGAAAAGTTTTAAACTCACACCTACTTATAAGCAATGTTACCTTGAATCTGTAAATCACCCGAGGGTCCACGTGTGACATATCCAATATAGAACTCAGCTGCTTTCAGCATGTATTTCTGCATGAGGCTGGTAGGAAGGCGCATGTCCATGTTGTTTATAACCAAAGGAAGGACATCACACACTGCAAGAGTGAAAAACAGCATGATTCATCGTTTCTTTTCTTTTCCTTTTACAATTGAGTCGAGATTGATCTTAAGGAGATTTACAAACCAAAAAGTTTCCTGAAGCAGTTGACTGGAGTCTCCATGTTCTCTGTGGCCTCTGCTTCCAATAAGGTCTCTCCTAAATTAACCTGAAAACAAAGCACAATCTCCTCACTTTCTGTTTAAGTAACATTTACCCAAGGTTCAAAAGCCTAACACGAGAGCTCTGATGTCATTACGTACCCCGTGTTGGACTACAGACTCTGGAAAACGCTTGAGGAGCAGCAGAAGCATTTCTGCTTTCTCCAAAGTGTTAAAGCACTGTTCGGTAGCTTTCAGCAGCATCTCACACTGCACACGACCAGGCAGCGTCTCAAAAAGTCCTGATGGAGACAAACATAAACCATTCAATCTATTGTTAACCAATAACGTGACCTCAAAAAGACAAAATACTTCAATTTGAAAAATGTGTTTTCCCCCGATAATTATAATTGACCCGCTAGCAAGTCAAACTATTGTCAAGCTCTAAGGTAAAGGTTGCAGGGCACTTCAGTCTGTTAGAGCTAATATGATACAAAATAGAGTGCAAAAAGTTTTCCAAGTACAATCCCAAATCCACACGCACGCACGCCAATTCAAGGACACAAATCAATGTGAAAGTTTTAAGTCAGTGACTTCCTGGAAAAAGCACTAACATCAGGACTTCCCTCATTCCACCAGAATCACAGCAATTTCTGTTTTTCTTGTAGAATAATTGGCCCTCATGTATCAACCTTGTGTGAAAACAGGTGCGAATCTGAGTTCACATTGTGTCTTCCGACAGGACCAACGTGGGAGTTATGAAACATTCATATCTGATCAATCACAGCGCACCAATGATCGGGTGTTGATAAATACGGTGGCTGAATTTGATCGACATTAAAATAAAAATTAACGTTTCGGAGATGAAAACCATCCTGGAGAGACACACAAAAATACGTTGTTTATTAGCCTCAGTTGTCCACACACCAGACACAACACATTAAAATAAATCAATGAATCCCTTAAAAAGCCTCAGTGGAGGCTGGGCTGCTACTGGTTCAGCTTTGGCACTTCAGGCTGTGCAGAAATGTCAGACATCGCTCCATTCACCAATACAACGTTGTGCAAAACAGGTTAAAATAATGTCACACACTTCCTCTGTAGATATATATGCATACAACAGCGCTCCCCCACTGGTCCAACACACAGAGCCAAAGCAGCTCCTGTGATCCGTGTGCGATGTGTGTTGTGCACTGTTGAAGCTATGCGCTCCAGCCCGGTAGCAGGGTTTATCAGTGGGTTTATTGAAGGAAAACCAAAAAAGTATCAGTAATAACGTGGGCTTTTTTAAATTCAATTTATTTTTGTTTTAATCTGTTCTCAAAGTGTGTCTGCTTATGCTGACATGAGAGCAGAGGCTTGTTTAATACTTTATTTTCAGTCTCAGTCAGATAAGGCTGTGTTGAACCACAAATCCACTCACTCAGATTTACGTACACGAGGTCAGACCTGACATGAGATCTGATCGTAGCGTATGATCACAACAGGATTGATTAATACCGGAGCTTGCGTTAATTTGGTCGAACACACGTAGAACGCTCCGATCTGACCGTACGAACAGTTAATAAATGAGGGCCTTTGTATTTGGCATAGTCGTGTATCTTTTTGGTGTGTTTAAATTACTCTAAACCGACACGCTGTCAACATCTAACACACGCTCACCTCGAAGAAACTGTGCATGTTTGTCCTCAGAGTCGCTGCGCAGAGCGGCTGTGATGACGCTGATTTCCCGCCACACAACGGGTTGATCTGGAAAGTTGATAAACCTACAAAGATAAATAGTTACATTCCTTGTGACTTTGCTCAGGATTTCTCAGCATTTAAAAGCAGCAGCAGCACAATAACCTGTAACTCACATGTCATACAGCAGCCGACCTGCTGAAGCTGTCCTCTGTGCATTGCGTTCGATGATGTACATTTCATACTGTAAGGACACAGGAGAAAAATATTTTGATTAACTATTAAACAGCACAAATAATGTATGAAGCAAAACACAATCAATTTGCGGTTAATATCCAAAGAATGTTGTACGCCTCTGTGGGGTGAGAGTAAGGAGAGATTTAGAAGTGGAGCTCAAACAGTGTCCAAACATATATATATATATATTTTTTTTTTTTTTTTTTTTTGAAGGTACAGAGAAATGTTTTTTACAATGTACAAACTTGAATGTTTGACCATCACCTGATCACTTTAATATGTATATCAATTAGTATTGTATTAATATTTGATCATTTCTTTTCTTGGTATTTATTTACCATTTCTTATTTTGCTACAAATGAATGCAATTTAATTTATGTCTTTCTGAGGGTTTATATCTTACATTTTGCA
This sequence comes from Gouania willdenowi, assembly GCF_900634775.1. Taxonomy (NCBI): domain Eukaryota; kingdom Metazoa; phylum Chordata; class Actinopteri; order Blenniiformes; family Gobiesocidae; genus Gouania; species Gouania willdenowi. The sequence continues at coordinate 17,575,651 of NC_041053.1, forward strand.
CTATTATCGATGTTTATATATATTTTTGTTTCTTATTGTCTGTTCTTTTTACTGTGTTGCTGCAAAGGTGAATTTCGTTTATGGGGATCAATAAAGGCGTATTCTATTGTATTCTATAGGGGAAACGCTATTCTATAGGGGAAACGTAAGAAATGTTATGTACTTTGGAAGAAGAGGAGGGAATAATCAAGAACAAGTTTATTGTTCCGCTTTAATAAATGAAATTCTTGTAACTTTTCATTACATATTTGAGAATAAATTGACAAAGAGTAACTGTGAAGTGTGTCTAATTCATGCAGATGCTGATAGCATTGCTGATGCAATTGCACATACCCAAGTAGAGCTGGGCAATATATTGTGATTCAAAATATATCAAGTTTTCTATCTTGGTGATGCTTTTTACTTCATTTATATAATCACACAGTACAAATCACATCATACAAGTATTTAATATAATTCATAGAGTACAGTCAAACAGTGTCCTTCACAATTTTCCCATATTTCTGCAATACATATATTTTTATAGCTTATATTGTATTAAATATAAAATATTCTTTTTAGGAGTTGTCTCTTTCTCTACTCCTCAGCACATGTGAAGCTCAGCGCTCTAACCCAGGCCTTCATCTAAACAAGTAACACTACAGAACTCACTCACACGTGCTGTCCCTTAGAGAGAAAAAGCCAAAAGTTAACATATTGTGCAGCTGTTTGGTAATAAATGTGTCTGTGTGGCTTTTTTCATCAGCAAATTTAACCCAGAATTGTCTTTCTGATCAGACCTTCTTAAGATAAATAATAATAATAATAATAATAATAATAATAATAATAATAATAATAATAATAATTGAGATTTATATTGTATATCATCATTTTGAGAAAGAAATATTAAGATGTGAGTTTTGGTCAATATCGTCCACCCTATTCCCAGAAGGTGCTATTGTGAATTGCACACTGTCCTAACTTTTTAAATATTTTTCAATATTTCAATTTCTTCCTTCAAACATTTCATCAGATCTTTAGTGAATGTGATGATAGTGTTGCTGGATCCCTTATGTGAGCTGGTATTGTGTGAGTTGCTCTATAAGAAACAACACTTGACTTAAACTCAGCTGTGTGCATTTTCATATAGCTGCTTCTACACAGCTCTCACTGAACACATTTAAAAAACGAAAAATAAAGGTAAATATTCACTAGCATTTTCAAACTACCTGTGATATTTGATCAGTGAATGTGATGTTACCTGAATGTTAAAGTCTGATGGGTAAAGGGTCCTGGCAGTGATCAGCCAGGCTTTGGCGGCACAAGGGTCTTCAGAAACAAGCTCCCGGGCTCTTTTTACCAAAAACTCACAGTCCTTCTGCGCTGACATCCTAAATGACTCACTGCAGACGGTGATAACAGGACTACAAACACGGTGTAGGATGTTGTCTTTCTGTAACGTCCAGGGTCGCTGCTAGCTGCGTTAGCTTCACGGCTACTTCATGTTAGCTCTTTGTCTTTTAGACATGATTGTTGAATTGCTCACAATGTCTTTTTTCTGATGTCTAGCCTCCAATTTATAATTATAAACATTTAGGAAAGGAGTACTGCTAAAAAAAAAGGTCATATTCAGAATCATCACATATAGCGACACTCTGACGCTCAGCGCAACTCTACGGCTATGACGTAATCACGTTGCCGTAAACCTCAAACGTTACGACATCTCATCTCAGGTTGCCAGATTGGTTCTCCATCCTCCCGTACATTTCTTCTTCTTCTTCTTCTTCTTCTTCTTCTTCTTCTTCTTCTTCTTCTTCTTCTTGTTCTTCTTCTTCTTGTTCTTCTTCTTCTTCTTCTTCTTCTTCTTCTTCTTCTTCTTCTTCTTCTTCTTCTTCTTCTGTATCAGAGTTATGCTATCATGGGCTCTACGTATATGTACTTATACATACATATATTCTATTAAACAATCCTGTGTACATCCATTTTCCTATCCTCTTGCTTATTTTCAGGGTCGCAGAACGAATTTTAGGAGCAAATAACATAGGCGTAATAAAGAGTAGAATATTATTGTAGTGTTTATGTCCACAAGTGAAATCGTAGCCAGGCTATGTTTACAGGCCAACTGAGACTTTATAAATCTTATATTAACACAAACTTAGATTACAACTGACACACGAATGCTATTGTAGAAATAAAACAAACATTGATGGTCTATCATTGACCAGCACACTTCACACAGGTGACAGAGGGTGTTTAATTCACATCATGTATACTTCACCCTAACAAAAGTTTTATTTTTTATTTTTGTATTATTATTGTGCCATCTTACATACAGACATAAATCAATACATACTTACAGTATAGGCATTCGGGGGGTACAGTGTACAGCAAACATCAAGGTAATAACTAAAAAAAAAGACTTTACAGATCACTTCCACAATTTTTCTCCATAATAGCGAATGCTTAATGGCAGCTGTTATTCCTATAATGACTTTAAATGTGGCAGCATAATGGAGCAGTTGTTTTTTCAAAAGTGCAATGTTTGTTTATGATATGGAATTTATCCAAGCTCAAAATCAGCTGACAAAAAAACACAAATCTTTGTCCACAATCTGGTCACCAAAATAAATATATTTTTTTTCTTCCTGGAAACTAATCGTTTTTCCGGTGTCGGTCTGAGTTCACATCGGTTGTGAGCATGCGCACTACCGGAAAATGAATTTACTACTTACTTAGCTTTTTTCTACTTCCGCCGTGCTGAGATAAACATTTTTATTTCAAAGCTAAGGTTCAAAGCTAATGTTTTTTGACGAGTGCTGAATGGCTGCTTTTCTTGTAAAAAAAAATGTACAACTGCTCAATATACGAGGCAGGAGAGGTTCCAACGCCACAAAGAAATGATAGACAAGTTAATCTTCTTCATGGTGAAGGGCACTCCATCACCAGACACTGACAAGAAGGAGCTCCATACGAAAATAAATAATTTATTTTCCAAAAACACATGATTATAATATACATTGCAGTAAAAAAACAGTGACATGCAGTCAGGGTAGGCAAGGTAGGCAGTGCCTACCCAAGGGTGAATTGATATTTTCATTATTTGTTTTAATTATAATATAATTATAAATTATTTCTTTTTCAATTTCCGATAGCCTACAATACATATAAGTTTGAGAGTGTCAGCATTTTGTGCTTTTCATAGCCCAAATCGCTAAACATCGCTATTTCCTAACCGCTGTAAGGCAGGAGGAGGCCACACCCCGGAGTTGTTGTTGTTGACATTTTTTCTGTCTTTCTAATACAAACAACGGATGTGCTGCCGTGTCAAGAGATATATTTTGTTGGGAGAGTATTGAGGCTATATTAAATAATTGTTTCTGTTTCTTTAATGGTGTTTTACGACGTTGATTGTTTTAGATGGCCAAATGCTTGTTCATGTGGATCTTGTTGGGTTTTTTCTTTCTTATTATGAATTTTATATTTTGATTAAGCGCATTGAGATGACTTTCTTGTAAATTGCGCTACACAAATAAAGTTGAATTGAATTGAATTAACACTTGCCAGCAGGAACATATGACATTGTCATTGGTGTTGACATTGTTGGTCTCGATTTGGAACGGCCTGCCTACCCAACCCTGGTGCTCACGGCACGTCACTGCCCTTAGCTCATGTTATACATTATTTATTTGTGTCTGCAGGCTCATCTAAACTCTTTCCTGTGACTCGTCCAACATTAACGTTGAATTTAGGCCTTTTTATTCATTCATTTCAGATGTTTTTTTTTCTCATTTTAGAATTTGAATTTCACCTTTTGATGTATTTTAAAGAGTTTTGTCACAAATTATTATTGATGGATGAGGGGAAAAAAGTCTGTCCCTGTAAATGTTGTAGCCACAAGGAATTGTGGGGCAGCATTATTAGGTCTCCTTTGGTAAAGGATGCATCAGTGTTTCCTTGGCTAAATTAGGTTATAAAGGAAGCATTGAGCCTCCTTACCTAGCTTGAAGAGAATTGGAACGCTCCCTATCATGGCCGCCACTTAAACACTTTTGGGGGTTAAGGAAAAGTGGATAGGAATAGAGTGTTCTTCCTCTTCTGAGAAAATCACACATCAGTGAACAATCACCACATTTTGCTCAAAGGTCCAGTCCTTTGGAAGAAGATTGCTTCAGCTGCAAAACAGGTGAATTGTCCTGAAGGCAGCGCTACAGCAAGCCTCTAGAGTTCCACATTTTTAAAATGCATAACAAATAAACCATATGTGCTGCAGATTCGCAATTGTCACCAAAAAGTAGCCAAAAAAATATCTTCCTACACTCTGCTTGTTGCTCAGTTGATGATATTAGGTGGGAAAACGAGTGATTTCCACAAAAACTTTCCCAAAGTTTGCACTTTGATGTATAAATGACTCATAAAGTATGCAAGGCGTCAACAATATCCAACCAATGAGAGACAGGTATCAGTCCCTGCAGGATTTTCTTTTTTAAATTGCATTTATTTTGTGAGTAAGTTTGATTTAATTTCAGGAAACTATGGAAAATAATTTCAGGAAATTAAGAAAAATAATTTCAGGAAATTCTGAAAAATAATTTCAGGAAATTATGAAAAATAATTTCAGGAAAATTGAGTCCTTTGAACAAATTGAGATTTAAAAATGACTGCAGTCGTGTGATAAAACCCGTCAGTCACATGTTGAAAAACTTTTGCTCATTGAAAAGTGGGTGGGTTCAAACAAAAGGTGCTCTGTCCTGAGTTGTTTAATACATCTAGATGTAAATACCGTGAAAAAACAGATGGAATTTTGAACTTTTGTCTCATATTCATATTTTGATCTGAAACCCAAATGTCTTCAGTATACAATAAATACAAAGGAATTGACTTTGCCATTCCAATACTTTTGGAGGGGACTGTATATTATTATTTTCAAGTGTTATGCTTCTTCATTTTAGCTGGAAAAGGTCAGGACGATGTCTAACTGCAGAAAAGCTGAAGAGAACTCACACACACACACACACACACACACACTAACACACACTGTGTTTTTGACTCGGCTGCTAAACCAAAGGAATGTTTCTAGACTTCGAAGAGAAAGACAATCCCAAAAACAATTGCATGTTTTTTAAGTGTAGGTCAGCAGATGTTTTTATCTTTAAAATTATCGTTTTTAAAAAAGAGTAAAATGACCCTTAAAAACTTTAAAAAGTACAAGTTATTGTGGCGTACAAAATAGTACAATGCTCTGGTATGCTCTTTCATCACCACTTTGGTTGGAATTGATGAGGTTATCTTCGGACTGAAATCTTGCTTGCATCAGTCACTGCATTGTAAAGAGTGTAGTGGTTCAGCAGATGGTTCCATGTTGAGTTACAGCGGAGCAGCTCTTGGTCACCTTTGAAAGGACAAGAAGAGTTTAAAATGAAATGCTGCTACTGTAATCACCGAATGTGCTTTTCAAATTAATAGGTTTTTCATCTATAACTCAAGAAGACAAACCATAAACACAAGATATTAAAAAAGCACCAAAAAAAAAAGAAACGTGTCTCTCACATGGAGACACTTATTGATATATAACTGCACCTTGACCTGGTCCTTTCATTTGTAAAACTAGTGCAGTGCCTGTAGGAAGTATGAAGTATGTATTGCTGTAAAAAAAAGTGGGAGGTTAAGTAGCTTTTTCATGAATGACCAAATGAGGTTGTGTTTGAAGGTTGACATCAGGGACATTTAGGTTTGTTGTGAAATGTGTAGAGTGATAAATATATTTAAATGAACACACAATTCCTCTTTAACTCAGAATAAAAGTTAAATCCTCTTTAAATTGACCTTCTAAACACTTAATTCTTAGTGCAAATTTAATTCTGAACACACACACACACACACACACAATCGCTGCTCCACTCAAATCCCAGGAGGTGGGGGTGGGCTGTTCAGTGATTGGCTCTGCCGTGCACGTGGCTACGGCGTACAGCGATTAGCACTAGTGACTCTAGTGGCTCCGCGCCGCTTTTATGAAATAATTACTTAACGGTACTATTGCAGTCCAAAAAATTCCGACGTTTCACACCTATGGACCACGTGGCAGCTATGTTTAAAGTATCAGCTTTGTTTGTCCCTGAACCGCAGATATTTGAGGCACACACAGACAGACAGACAGACACACAGACACACAGATAGAGATTCATTGCTTTATAGATAGATGACCTGTTCTAACCACAATACTGATTTGAAACTATTTGCTTTATAAATTAATAATAGTAATAATTCTATTACTGTACACATATGGGCCTTATTTATAGTGCTGTCAAGAGATTAATCATGCTCTGTAATTAATTAATCTAATTCATCTCTTTTTTAGTCACACTTTAAAAATGCTGAGAAAAGCCCTCAAGTTGAGGTGTTTTCAATTAAATTGCGTTATTGCGGCAGATCAAAATATTGATGTATAACAAAGTAGCTTTATAAAGTAATTTATTGTTTGTTTTTAAAAGACTAGAACAGATGCAGGCGTAGCCATTTACATTCCTCTGTATTTGAAACTAGTCCCCGGGGCTACGTGTACTTTTGTCAATCTCCAAATAATAGAAAATTCAAGTGAAATAAAACATCATATGTAGTGATATGTTAGCACATCATAAACAGTAAGAACAATTTTCTGACACTGAACTTGTTGCTTTCTCTCTCCTTCAGATAATAATATTTATCCAGTGAGTTTGTTCATTTGTCAGAGACAGCAGTTAGCACTGTCCGAGTGTCTGCGCTAGCTGTCTGTGCTAGCTGCTACATGTTTAGCATTGAGGTGGTAGCGGAGGCTGCAAAGTTCCGGTGATAAGGCAAACTCTTTCTTGCACAATTTGCACACAACAAGGCTTTAGTTTTCCATCCAGTGTTTTTATAAGCCAAAATTAACGCAAACAAAGCTGAGCAGCTTGGCAGTCTCCCGTCTTGTATTGTAGTCTGTGCATCAGTATTATGGGTATACCGGGAACTCTTAAAACAAGAAAGGGTTCGCGCTGTTTGGAGTGCTAAAAAAAGTGATTAACTGCGTTATTTTTTCTAGTAATTAATTAATCGCAATTAACGTGTTAGTGACTTAATTATCAACCGTTTATACGCTCAGATCTATGCGTATACGGTATAGCGTACAACAATATCCACGCAAGCTTTGGTATTTATCATTTTTGAAGTGAACGTGAGCTACAATCAGATCTCATGTTAAGAGCCTAATTTATAAAAGCTGCATACGTACAAAAGGAAGTGTATGCCACTTGTAAGCAACATTTGGGATTTATAAAAAAACAAACTTGACGTGATAATGTGCACACCTCCATGGTAGCTTTGATCTGATAGCAAGCAAATACAGCATTAGTATCAGGACCCCATTTTCTGATACTAATAATAATAATGCATTGGATTTTCATAGACACTCAAAGCCCTTTCATTGCATTATTCTTTCACTCCAAACACAGTGGTGGTAAGCTACTATTGTAGCTACAGCATGTAGAGCAACTGCCACCCCACTGTGGCACCTGGTATTCTCAGCGGTCTCCCATCCAAGTACTAACCAGACCCAGCCTTGTTTAGCTTCCGGGATATGACGAGATCGGGCAATGACAAGCAGGTATGGCCATAACTAAGGTTGATGTATGATCAAATTGCTTTTTAGTAACTTGATATATCATCAATTTGCTGACGTTTAGGTAATCTTTAGATTATCTTGTTAATACTTAGGACAGAATATGAGCCTGCCATGCTCCTTGAGATCACCACTGCTCTTGAGGTATCAGGGTAAATGCTGCATAACATATGACCAGTTGAACATTTAAAGTTAATATTAACTGTTGGTGAAAATGACCACTCTTTTCCAGCTGATTATTCTGAGTATGGGTCTGTCGGGACAGGGAATGGGGTTGGCAGAATTTTTTATATGCTTGTAGTGTTGCCACTGTACCGTATAGCCTTTTTTACAGTTTGCACTTGAGCAGTGTCACTTACAGAGACAGTCCGAGTGTGGAGGAGAAAAAAATCAAACTACAGCATTGATCTTTTTACACTGGTATTATTCAATACCGATCCTAACGTTGGTGAAAATTCTACTCATATTTTTGGATCGATCCACACACCTCTAGCATGCAGGTGTGCTAAGCAGGGTGTTTTAAATCCAAAGATTTTTTGAAGCAGCAGGTTTTCAGGTTTTCGGCACATGCACACTTTTAGTCTGACTCCAACTCAATGTTTTATAAATGAGGCCCGAATGGACATAATAGAGTAGAAAGTGATTATACAACTAGATAACGTTAATGGCTTCTCCCCAACTCAAGAAGATAATAACTTAAGGGTGAATGGTAATTTTTCTCATTAATATGTGCAATGGTGATGGTCAATTCTAAAAATGCCTTTCTCCTATACTCACCAATGATGCAGAGTCCTTCTTTTGCTCGTGTAATGGCCACATTTATCTGGTTGGGATCCCCAACAAACCCCAGATTTTTAGATAGCCATGCTTTCTCTGCGTCATGGTTAATCCTCTCACTTGGTAAAGAGCACACCGTTGATATGAGTACATATCGCCACTCACTTCCTGTAAAACATAGATGACAACAAGACAACATACTTTTGGTTACTGTCTCTTTTTTAGAAATGTATACAGGATAAATAGAAAAAAGATTATTAAAGTTTTCCAGCAAACTGCAATACCATAACTCAACAAAACACACTGCTAAACCATTGTTGGTAACTATTGTAGCCACAGCTGCCTTGGGGCAGACTGACGGAAGCGAGGCTGCCATAGCGCGCCATCGGCCGCTCTGACCACCACAAACACTCACTCACACACTACATTCATACTAGGCAATGTGGGTGAAGTGCCTTGCCCAATGACACAATGACACCACTGGAGCGACTGTCTCTCACTGTGGCACCTGGAATTCTCAGTGGTTTCCCAACCAACCACTAACCAGGCCCAGACCTGCTTAGCTTCAGAGATTTCTATCAGTTGTTGCTTGTTGTTTTTGTTAAAAGTCTGCAATTAAAAGAACATTCTATCCACATCACCTTGGCTTTTTGAAATGGTGGTAATAGTGATTTGTTCCATCAGCTCGCCCTTTATTTCATCTTTCATTTTTGAGACTTGGGCATTGTAAGGTGATAGAATTACAATATCCTGAGGTTTGACTTTGGCGGTCTTCACCAACTTTTCAGCAATCGAGATCTACAAGGAAACAAACACAAGAATGCAAATAAAAGAAAACAAAGTAAAAAGGCATACATTTAAAAAAAAAAAAAAAAAAAAAAAAAGGCATTACTCTTCTTAGCAACATTTGCATCCATACAAAAGAAAACACAAAGCTTCAACAATACCACAATGTTTCGTTCCTCCTGGTTTGCTTTAGATTCCTCATTGCCTTGAGCACTGCTCACAACCAGACGGACAGTGTTTCCTTTTACATGCCCAAACACAATTTGCGATGTTTTCTGATTGACAAGCAGGACACTGCTGGGTTGCTCCACACCAGTTTTTAGCCTATTTTCATAAAATTCTTCAGATGGAAACTGGCAAATGTCCTCGTGCTAAAAACACAATATGAAGACAGTAAAGATAAAAATGTATTATGTTTCACATTCATTAAAAGATGGACTCCTGTACACAGTCTAAATGCGTTAAAAGCCAACCTAAAAGAAAAATGAGTGGTTCTGTGTTTTATTTGTACTTTTCAAAAATAAATCAGATCAACAAAATGTTCACAAATGAACCATTGGATTCTGGCATTTAAAAACAAAACTAAACACACAAAAAAACACAAGCCTGTGGCATCTTGTTTTCCAATAAACTAAATATCAGATTGCATTAAAGATTGAGCACCCAAATTACAATAGATTTTTAGGAGGAAATATCTGTTCGTTTTTATGTTTTAGTGTTTAAGCTTTTTTCAATTTCTGAAACCACAGGAAATATGTCCATAATAATAAACCACGGATATTTCTGCTGTGGATTTCCCTTTGCCTTGGCATGCACTGAAACACAATGCACAACAGGAGAAACAAAACCATGCATTTAAGTTGCTCACCATTCTATACTGGGTGTCCAACATTATTCTCTTGTTAGCATGGATTTCGTGGCAGCGTTCAAACAGAGACTTTGCCATTCCCAACTTCCTTGCACGATCGTTTTTCACAATCGGACGTAGTTGTTTGTGGTCACCGATCAAAACAACCTAAAGAGAAAAAAAAATAGAGGGATTTTTATGCAGTTAGCTAATAGCTATACTTCATTTTAAATTTTAAAAAATAGCGGTCTATACGACGAAAAAGCCCACTGGTTACAAGTGCTGCTTGTTTTAGCTTCACTATAATTCAAACCACACAGGGTTGATTTTCAGCCAAGAAAACAATTGTTATTTATCTTGATTTACTGCTGTCATATAAGTGACTCTAGAGTCTACTTCTGCCCTCTACACATATTAAAAACCTCTTTTTGCATCGACACACACAACCCCCCCTCACTGCTCCACATCTACAGTATATTTATTCTTTTAATTACTCAAATTAAGTAAAAGTCAAGGAATTAAAATGAGAAATTGTTCTAACCTTAGAGAGCTTTAGAATAGAATAGATATACTTTATTGTCTGTCCTGAAGCAGTGACAGAAACTATTTTTTGACATGGCCACAACAGCAATACATTCAGCACAATAAAACACATAAAATTGGTTTAAAAACACACAATGAGGATTATTTTAAGAATAACAGATGTTATGTTGTGTGGTTTGCAGTGTAATGGCTATCCCATGTTGCTCAGAGCAGTTATTGCGGAAGGGATGAAGGTGTGTTTATAAATGTTTTCCCGAGCCAGAGTAACGTTGTATCGTGTGCCTGATGGCAGTATCTTATAAAAACAATGAAGGGGGTGTGATGGCTCTTCTGTGATTAAGATGGCTTTCCCGATCACAGAGCGGTGGTGCAGTTCAAAAAGGGGTGTCTGCGGTGAACCAATAATTTTACTTGCCTGATTGACAACACGGAAAAGTTTGTTTTTGGATTTTATGGAGAGGGAGCTGTACCGGGACAAGATGTTAAATGTGAGAATGGATTCAATAAGTGAGACATAAACCAGGGTTAAAATGTGAGTGCTGACATTAAAAGTCCTGAGTTTCCTCAGGAGGTGGAAACATTGTTGTGCTTTTTTAAAAACAGCATAATGTGCAAAGGAGAAGGTGGAGTTAAGCTCTACACCCAGATATTTAAAAGTATCTACCTGCTCAATACGCTGACTTTGGATGCTCAAAGGTGAAAACACAGAAGCAGACAGTTTCTCTCTGCCCCCACAGCACAGCTCCTTTGTATTTGTAAAGTTTAGATCCAGATGCTTTTGATTAAAATTCTGGACTGCATGATGATAGTGGGTCAGTGCAGTACTGTCGTTCAGATGAGCCACTAACGCCATGTCATCTATCTACGTATTCAAAAAGGTTCCTTCTCTGTCAAAGGAAATGCCATTTGTGTAGACAGAGAACAGAACCAGCTCACTGGATGTAAAACCCTTAAAATGCACCTCTAGTGGCCTGTCTGATACAAAACTTTGGATCCATAAAATCAGTGTGGGATGAATCTGAAGGTCTGTGAGCTGATGCAGCAGCACACCTGTGTGAACAGTGGTAAAAGCAGAGGAAAAGTCCATAAAAAACATCTGTGCGTGTGTGTGAAAAGTATTTTTTTGTGACAGTGTCTAAAAGAATGAGGCATGCATCCTCTATGCTTCATTTTGCCTTGTAAGCAAATTGAAGTGAATCCAGTTTGTCTGCTAGCAAGCTGGTAAGAAAGTCACACACCACTCGTTCCATGCATTTTCACAGAACAGAGGTCAGGGCCACTGGTCTGTAGTCCTTCGGTCCTTAGGTGGGGGTTTTTAAGGGGATGGGAATGACGGAGGATTCCTTCCACTGGTTTGGGACCCATCAAGAGTCCAGAAGGAGCTGAAAGGGCTCTGTGAGGGCTCCTCCTATCTGTGTAGAACAGTCTTTAAGCACCCTGCCCTTGAGCCTGTCAGAAGCAGAAGCATTGTGTGGGTTGACTCTGCACAGGATGGACGTCACCAGCTGATGATGAGAGGCTCATGGGAAGCCTTGGCTGTTGTGCTGCTGGTGTAAAAATGGCTGAAGAAGGTGTTCATCTGCTCTGCAAGGGGAGCTGGGTCCAAGCCGCTGACCACCGGGGGTTTTGGGGCTCAGTCCATCACGCCACGCCTCCCTTGAATTTCCTGATGTTAATTTCTGTTCCACCTTTTTTAGTTTATTTTAGCCATCTTTGCCATCCTCCTGATCTCCTTATCCAGCTCCTTCACCCTGAGCTTCCTTCTAGGAAGGCTTTTTTCTTTTGGACCAGGCAGTTTTTTCATATCCCTTGTAACCCATTTCTTATTATTTGGATGTATTTTTATGAGCTGGATGGGAGTGAGGGTGTCCTCACAGAATTTAATGTATGAGGTCAGCACATCAGTCAGCATGTTAAAGTCATGGCCACGGTCATCAAAAAATAAATCCCAGTCTGTGAATTCAACGCAGTCTTTCAATGACTCGGTGGCCTCTTCATTCCGCATTCTGATGGATTTTCTTATGGATTCTCCGGTTTTTGATCAGGTATGTGGTGATGTCGCATCTGTTAAAATCCCCCAGTAAAAACACAGGCTGCACTCTAGTCTGATTGACAGCTCTCTTGTAGCTGTCCACTATAAAGTCAGGACCTGGTACATACACTAAAATCACTGTTATTTGGAAGAATGATTGTGGTAAATAGTGAGGTCTGAAGGACAAAATCAATAGTTCATTGTGCTTGCAGCACTCAGTCTCTCTCACTGTAAAGTTTGTTGCCCATTCGCTGTTGACAGCCATGCAAAGCACGCCCCCAATCCACTTCCGTGCTTTCGCTGCATCCCGGTCTGCGCGGATGACTTTAAAACCCTCCCAGATCAAAATCTACATCCTCAGACATCCATGTCTCTGTAAAGCAGAAAAGGCTGGTTTTGGCGGTAATCCGCATCGTACCTGTCAGGAGTTGCACTGGCAGAGTAGCGCCCCCTACAACCTTAAATACCAATACAATACAAACAATAATAAGATGGGAAAAACTTTAAATACCTTTTCTGGTTTGTTGCAGACTAATGGAATCAAAGCCTGGGGCTCAGTAGCCATGGCACATTCATCGATAAGGATCTGACGGGCATTGACAGTATCTATCAATGTAGGGTTAGAAGACTCCGTACATGTGCAGAGGATGATGTCATGATGTTCATATTCAAATGCACGTGCTTTGTTGAGAAGTCTTTTGTACCTAAGTTGATAACAATGAACACATTATTTTCATTCCTCATAAATACAGCATTCAAACTAATTAACAAACATTAACAAATGGAACTTACTTCTTAATCTCGTTAGCAGGGATTTTTTCTTTGTTCTCTAGAGCCTGTTGAATGTGTTTGTCAAATTCTTTGATATTAGCCGAGTGAATATTTTCTTCTTGTCGAATTCGATGATGCAGGGTGATACTCCTGAAAACAATACTTTCAAATGTTAGTTTTACTTGATGTTAAAAGATTTTCTCCTTGGATCTCATCATCTTGTGTGCTTGGCGTACTTGAGCTCAGCTTTAGAGCGGTCTTGGCGCATTCTACTCTGTGACCTTTGCAGGGTATTGTCAGGATAAGGGTACTCCAGCATCTCCACTCGTTGGCTGTAGACCCTGAGGGGCTTTATCCTTCCCCCAAGCTTCAATAGTTGCTCTGTAAGAACAGTATTTATAAAGACTTTATAGTACGTGATACATTATTCACATCACACGCGCGCATACACACACACACGCACACACACACACACACACACACACACACACACACACAACTTGCCTGCTACAACATCAACAGACTTGTTGGATGGTCCACAGTAGAGAATGACTTCCTTCTTGCTTTTGCCAGCTGCATCGACAAACTCCCTCTGGTTTTTGGAGTTCTGTTGGTGGAAGTGGAACACTATGTGCACTCCTACCACCGTTTTCCCAGTTCCTACGATATGAGTAGGAAAAATGCTCAAGTCTTTGCAGACCATATAATTGATATATAACTAAACCACAACTGTTGAGCAAGCCTGACTGAGGGGAGGTTCAGGTGGCGCTATGATCAGGTATTAGTGTGACTGGCTGAGAGACTAGAGAAGGAGAAGATTGAGTGAATGAGTGCCCACAGGTGCTACAGAGCCACCCATTATTTAAGTTGTGCCCCAACAAGAGCTTAAGTGAAGCCCCAGGCATGCCTGTGCATCTGCAGTTGTAATGAATCTAGGAGCCGTAATGGTGGACCACTGCTTCGCCCTGGCCCATGCAGGAAGGTGGCCCCTCAAAAGGAACCAAAGAGTCCTGAACTACCCCCCAAAGACCAAAAAGTGCCTCTAGATGCACCGAAAACTACAGGCGAAACACAGGAACCACCCATTTCCCAAGCACACCCGAGCAAGCATTGGACCCACATCTCATCCTCCATCTCAGCCTCCATCGTTCTCCATCTTGGCCAATAGCAAAATTGGGGATTTGGTTACTCTTTAAGAAAAAAAAACTGTACCTGGCGGTCCCTGGATGAGAGTGAGGCTATCATTTAAAGCTGCATTCACAGCCCGATTCTGACTCTCGTTCAGCTCTGCTGTTCCTTTTAGTTGCTCCATTTTAAAATCTTGGAATGTAGTATTTACTGAAAGAAAAAAAGATTTTGTGAGAAATATATATATAAATTTGAATAAATCAGAAATCATTATGTTTTTACTAGTGAAAAATATACAAACCCGCTGTTTGAATCTTCATCCCAAGGGCTACGGCCTGGACAAGATCACATGCAGTTTGGATGTTAACTACTGCACTTTCTTCACGGCTAATGAAATAAAGAAAATTTATTTCTCACTAATTATTATCAGAGGAAGAACTGTGATAATTACATAGCTAATGGTAAATTAATATAAAACCAAGATAAACTTCTATGAAACTTACATGTCTGGAGGAAGCTTAGGAATTATTTCAACTGTGAAACAAGTGTTTTTCTGAAAAACACACTGAGGAATGGTCTCCATTGGTAGATGATTAATGTTGAAATTCATCAGACTTTTGCCATGCTTTTGCTTCTCTAAACCGATGATGAGACCATGTGCTATCCAAGTAAACTCTTGAGGATCCAGCATAGGAGAATGTAGGACTGTTGAAGTTATTTTGATGCCCCTTTTCCGTATGCAGAGAAAGGACTTTTTAAAGGTCTGTTCATTGGCCCATTCAGTCATCCACTCTTTGGGTATGGAAATGCTTCCTCTGAGTGTGCCTTTCTGCACTTGAGTAAATTTAATCAACATGTTTTCAATGATTATACTGTTATTTTCTCCCACTGCTCGGACTGCTGACTCCATATCACACAAAGGTTTCCAGATTTTTACATACTGCTCAGTGTCACGATAATTTAGTTTAGATGGATAATCAGCACATCTGGAAAAACATTTGACACAGTTGCGAACATGGTCCACACAAATTTCAAAGTTTGGCTTGATCTGCACTAATTGGAGAATGGGCATGTGATAGCCTCTTTTCACTTCTGATGTAATTTGGACCTGAAGTGCATTACCGGGCTCTAGTGAGAGGTCGATGTTGACCAAATTTCCAGCCTCTGGCATTTCTTGTGTCCCATTATCAGTCTTGGTTTGAGAAACTTTGCAATCATTTTTCAGTTGCTTCGTGTTAGCTTGCTCAATGAGAGAAATTGCAATAGGCCAGTTTTCCTTTTCAACTGCCTCAATTGTAGCTTTCCATAAAGAAAGTGGAAGCTCAACACATGGTCCACGAGTCTGAATGGAGGGCTTTGTTTTGTTAGCTGTAATGATGAACTTTTTCCATTTAAGTGTGACGTTATCGTTCTCTTCATCATAAACTGGTTGATCCTCGACTTGTAGATCTCTGTACATAATCAATAAACTCCCAGCAAAAATGTTGTTGTTTAAAGGAAATGCCACTGCAAAACTGTTTCCTTCAGAATCAGCCTGGACTACAAAAGCTAACTTTGAAACACTGTGTTTTATCATGCTCACTGCATAGAAGATCTGTTCAGACTTTTGTTGATACCTTTTTGCTTTTTTGTGGTTTTCTTCAAATTCCCTACACATTGTCATGATCTCTTTTTGAGTGTACGGTACATTCTCATCACTAATGACAGAATGGATAAGTCTCTGTACAATGATATCCATGTATCGCCTAATTGGTGAAGATGCCTTGGTGTAAGACATTAGATTCAAAGAATAATGCCCAACATCTGCTGCAAGAGAGTTTGAACAGACAATATTCCCCTTACTATTGCATCCTTTGAACTGATTTATTGCAGGCTGAAGCTGGGGGTGAATGTCATCTGCAGCTATCAGGTCAATCATTTTGTCTGTATCCTTTGTTTCCACAGCTGAACAAATATCCTCCCACACTGACCTAAGTAAGAAAAAGCTTTCAAATCCTGGGCGTTGTCCATTATGTTTAACTTTGTGGCGCAGATGAAAAGACAATGGTATCACCTTTCCAAATTTGTCCACCAATTCTTTCATTTTGGCATGATTTGGCTTCTCCTGACAGCAAAGAGGCGTACAAGACTTGGTTTTTTCTGAAGCCGTCAAAGTCTCAGACACAAGTCTGTTAAATAGCACACTGAGTTCTTCAATCATCAAATGGGCTTTGCGTCTCCCTGGCAATCTTTCTTTATCAGGCTGGGAGTATTTCCAATCTTTAAGTCTGGTTTTTCTCTGACCTTTGGCAAAGGAATATGCCGCGGTGACACAGTCTTCTACTGTATCAAACCTGACATTGTCATTTTTTTTTTGGGTGATAATAACATCGGCCTCTTCATATGACAGCTGCTTGTCAGATTTAATCAGAGAAAATTGAAATGTGGGCTTTCCAATTATCTTGTTTGTTTTGTTTTCTGCTGTGAAAATCAATGAGACCACACCACGATCTTCACCTGGTAGAAGACTAAAGATTCCAGTACTTAAGGTTTGGGCAAACATATGAATGTGATTTTCTACATGATTGTAGTATGTGGAACCTCGCTGTCTTGCATTTGCATCCAGATTACTGCCCGGGATTACAAAACTTGCCACATCTGCAATATGAACTCCAAGCTTGTACCGGTCACCCATGCTTTGTACACTGATGGCATCATCTAAGTCTTTTGCTCCAACAGGGTCTACGGTGAAAGTGATCACATCACGCATGTCTTGTCTATGAGTTTTGTTTTTATCGACCAAGGAAGAAACCTTTTTTGGTTTGCATGCTTTAGTTGTAATTTTAAGTTCTTTTTTTAAGATTCCTAGTTCGTTGCTGAGAGATCCACTGATTGGAATAATATCAATGACTTTTCCCAATGGAAACAAACATGTGTCTTTCCAGCCGATCACTTGCACTAAAAACAAACTGTTGTATTTCAAGTTAACGTCAAAGCGCTTATGTCCCACAAATTCCCACTGTTCCTCATTTTGCTTCCAAATTGGAATAAAGTTTTGCGTTTTTTTGTTAATAAGTATGCATATTTTTGTCTCAGTTCCAGTGATTGGTACCATCATCTTTCGGATGTGTTTGTTATCAGAAGCTGATTTTGCTCTGGTATGATCCTCTTCTTCAAGCTGACACAAAAGTACACGTGCTGATTCTGATTTCGTGGTGATACTGATCACCCTGGCTGGTGGTTCGACGCAGACGACAACTTCATCTCCTGTAAAGGCTTTACCGAGATTCTTCTTTCCTTCGATGCTTATCTGTTTATTTTGGCTATTACGTGGTATAACATAACCTGTCCTGTAAGTGGTCATCACAAATTGTCCTGGCATGTATGTCTCAGGTAGTTTTTCACAAAGCTCAAGCACATTTTTGTCTTCATCTGCATGCTGGCTGATGTGTGCTGCAAGGATCACATCATTTGTGTCTTCAAATTCTGAGCAGGTTCTGTCAGAGTTATAATCTTCTTGCATTTCTTCATACTCTTGTTCATATTCTTTTTTCAACTCCTGAAGAATTTCATCACTGAGATTGTTGCTTTCTTCATCAAGTTCAGCCTTTTGAAACCTTGTAGTCTCCTTAACATCTCGGTTGAAGACTTCTTTGGAGAAATTTTGTGGTTTCACGCTGGAGCAAAGGAGGCAATGGTCAAAATAATTCTTCCAAATTCTAGAGCATTTTCCAGAGCAACTGAGGGCAACAGCATCTCCAACTATGACCACTAGAGATTGAGCTCTTGTCATTGCAGTGTTTAATACACAGGCGTTGTTGAATAGCTCCAGACCTTGGAGATTAGCTGTTTTGAGGCTGTCTCGTGTTTGTACTGCAGTGATAATGACTGCCCTGAACTCTTTTCCTGTTGAAAGATGAAGAGAGTTTTGGTAAGCAATGTAAAAGTTGAAAGTAAAAAACAACATGAAATACCTTTACCTTGTACATTTGCAAGATTCTCTACACACACTTGGGAAAGGTGTCGCTCCAAAAGCATTTTCCTGATAAGACGAACCTACAAATGTGGAGAAGCCGTGATTTTAAAGCCTACTCATTTTTCCTAGTAAGTAAGCTAGTAAGAACTATGTGCAAAAAAATCTCAATACTTTTAAGACATTTTTGTTTCTTATGTTTTGTAATTTGTAAAATTAGACAAAACAAAAAAAATACATTTGTACCTGTAATCCCTCAGAGAGAACACAGATTGAGCCAGAATCTTTGGGCCCCCAAGATAATGGCCAACTGTCCAGAATTTCTGTCACTGTTTCAACCACTACAGTAACCTCTTGCATGTTGTACCAAGTTAATGACACATCATCCAAGATGCATTCTCCTCGGACATGGTGAAACTGTAAAGCATGACCGTTTGGTGGAGGAGGAACATTTCCAATATCTTTGATGATGTCATTTTTAACAGAGTAGAAATTAGTGGATACAAACTCCACAATTTCTTTTGTTGATCTGTAGTTTTCATTGAAAATAATTCTGCTGTTTTGGGCAGCATCACAGTTTTGGCCTTGATATAAGTGAAACAGACGAGTCAGAAGTGAACAATCAAAACTGTGTTGATTGGAGAAAAGCTTTGGTCGAATTTGCATGTGATCTCCCGCTAAAACGACTCTGGTGTTTGGGCCAGCAAGATTAATGGCCATTAAGGCTTCACATTCAAGCATTTGAGAGGCTTCATCAATAAGAAGGTGAGTGAAGTAGCCATCAGGAAGCTTTAGGTCTTGGAAATATCTTGCCACTGTTGTTGTAGTTATGACTATGTTGTGGCAATCCAGTTCTTGTTTTATCTGTGGAGGCAACTTCTGATCATCTTCTATAAAATGACAGTACTTGGAAGTAATTTCATCTGTTGCAGCTTTAGCCTTTCCTTGTTTGCTTGCTTTTATTCGCATTATCTTCAAATTGTTATTTTTCTCAAGGAATGGATGAAGGTGTTCTCTGACGTACAGATCTGCAGAACTGTAAAAAAAAAAAAAAAAAAAAAAAAACAACAATCTAAATCAAGTTTTCTTCATAAAAACAGAAGCAGACTTTACATCAAGTAGTTGGAGATACAAATGCCTTTGCACATGACATGGTAGCAACAACTCTGGTCTCTGGTCCTCCTTGAAAGTCAACACACTTTACAACCAGCAAAGTTACCCAAATTACCCAAAGTTAATGGGATCCTCCACTGTTTTTACAAATGTGGCCGAAAACATTTTAAATGTCCTTCAAATAGGACTAATTTATTGTTTGAGAGTCTGTGCACCGCCATGTTGAAATGACATCATTGATCACACCAATCACCCCTTTCAGCTTGAGTTCTATAGGAGGTGAAACATTCAGGATAATTTTGCAGCTTTTTCAGTCAAAATGACAACTTGTGCTGCTTTGGGTTGCTCTAAAAATCAGTAAAAGTTCAAAAAAAGTTGATGTAAACCTCTTTTGTTTACCGAAATTTGATAAACAAAATCCATGCTAAGTGAGAGCAGAAGAAGAGCAAAAAATCCGAACTCAAACCATTAAACCATACCTTCAACCATTTCTGACAAGAACACTGGTTCTTTGCAGCAGACAGATTCAACTTGGGTCGGCATTAATGAACTGCAGTTGATCCTGGTTGCCTGTATTTACATGCACGGAGCTCGTCTTCTTTTTTTCATGCCATCTACAAAGCAGCAGAGTTGGAACTCTCGCCCCCTGCAGTCACAGATTTTTTCAGGTCACGGATTTTGTTTATCAAATTTTGTTAAACAAAAGAGGTTTACTTTGACTTTTTTAACTTTTACTGATTTTTAGAGCAACCCAAAACAGCACAATTTGTAATTTTGACTGAAAAAGCATCTAAATGACCCTGAATGCTTCACTTCCTTAAGAACTCAATGGACGAAAAGGGGCAACTCGTGTCATCAATGACATCATTTCAACATAGTGGTGCACACACTCTCAAACGGTGAAAATAGTCCTATTTTTAAAAGTTAATAAAATTAATATGGTGCAAAATAATGCATTTTGCATTATTTTACACCATATTCATGTCCATATTAGAAGGCATAAATCTTCTAATATGGACATTTCAAAGGTTTTAGGCCACATTTGTAAAAACAGTAGAGGATCCCTTTAAATCCAAAATTTAAAATCTTCATTCATCTTTTTGGGTCTTTTTTTTTTACCATGGTTCAAACTATATAGTCAAATCCTATTTACATATTTCAATAACCTTTTTATGATACATTACCTGTTTGTGTGAGTGCAAATTAGCACTTTGTTCAATGGGTTATTACAAAGCTCTCTGGCCGCTGTAGCAAGGGTGAGTGTTTTTCCAGTTCCAAATGGTCCATAAATAAGGAATGGTGCCACAAGGTCATCGTCATTGGTTTTTCCAGTTATAAAGGCTATTGCAGACTGCTGCCTTGTGTTCAACTTTTCACAGGTCGTATTACTGTCAGGAATCCTACAATTCTGAAGGTCTGGTATCACATTTTTGGTGTCCTGGAGTAAGTCTACAGCCTTGTGCATGTTGCAGAACTTGAGGCGTTCAAGCTGGAACTGCACCTCCATTTGGTATGATTCATCTCCTTTGAGTCTAAGATCAACACAACATTGCTTTGACAATAGCAAATGTAATTTGTTCTTGCTTGACCATTGTTTCATAATGCTTGCTTCATAGACCTTGGAGTTTTGATGACCAGTAGTTAAAGTTGATATTAATGCAAAGTGGACACTTTGTTTGAGAATTGTCCCCTCAGGTGTGTCCATTGTGAGATTACAAGGCATTGAAACAGCACCAAAAAGTTGTTGTGGAGGAGCTACCATCATCCCAGACTGCGTGCTGTACAATATGTGCTTTGTCAATATTTCTCCTTGAAGATTTAGTCTGGTGTAAACAAGAATAAAAACAATCAATTGTTACTTTACATAGACACTTAATAGCTAACGTGAAGAAAAAAAAAAGATCTTACCTTGATACAATTTGATCTTCCGCTTGTTCCTCATCATACAAGAAGTGATGCATTCTTTCTTTGTAGTTCTGGCCATTTAGAGGTGTTCTACTACTGGAAAACATGTATACAGAGCTAACCTGTGCTGGTTCATACTCTGTCAGTAGCTCTTCTTGTTCCTCAAACCTGGTCGAACATGGAATAATAACCTTATTGCCTCTATGCCAGCGTTCAGCAATGAGAATTGTGGCTCCTTGGTTTATAGTTGGCTCCTCGGATTGTTTGACTGACTGCTGACCTGCTATTACTTTGATTTTTCTCAACAGTACTGGTCTCATGTCAAAATCTAAAACTATCCACTGTTTATACAGTCCTGGGTTGGAGGACTTGAAATAGACAGAGATGGAATAGGTGTTGTCTTCAGTAAGAAAGCATTTTCCAGAAGAGTAGATGCAAGGCACACCATTATCCTCAGAGAAGAAGAACGAGGCCCCTGGTTCCTGCTTCAGCAGTGCCACATGAATTAGCGGTCTCTGTGAATAAACACAGAATACAGCAGGCATGTGTAAAAAGCTCAGGAAAGCCAGCTATTATAAATAATTACACTCTTGTCAATCAATGATTAATTTCAAAGTAATATATAGTATAGCTAGATTACTTTTATCTTTATAAGAGAGCAAACATGCTTTGCATCATTTATGTTGCTCCATAAATATAATAAATTAACTTGGTTACTTTATTTTGGTGCACTTCTAGTTAGACATGCCAAAATAAATGCTACTCAGTGCTACTTAGAGAGTGGGCAGTGTGCAGAGGGTGGCCATACCCCTAACACTGAAATGCAGGACATTGTTCAAAACTGTGCGCAGCTCACGATTCATGTTCTCACACTGTACGGACTGACACTCTGACAAGATCTGACTGCTCAAACTGTACATCCATACACAGCACGTTGGGGTCTTGTTTCCAGAAATGCAATGTACAAAATAGAAGGAGAAGAAGAAGGAGAAGAAGAAGAAGAACTCTGAAGCGTCGCCATTAAAAAAGAAGAAGAAGAACCCAGAAGCGCAGAGACACTCGTAAATCTCTGCAAAAAGAGCTTTAAAAAAGAAAAGACAGCAATGTGATGGACCAGGAACTGGCTGGACAGACGATGGCAATACATTCCGTCATATTTACAGTGGTCCTATGGTGTTCGCACATGCACAGTGTGAGCTTTTGAGGTTAGCCACTCCGTGGCACTGCTTCAACAGTAATACCTTCATGAGGAGCGACTGTATTTCAAACATTGATTTTCTTACGACCATACGATTGCTGATGGGGAGCCGGTCGTGAGGTGTTAATTGCTTCTCGTGACCCAATGTATACTACACCATGCAAGACACACAATTTAGCAGAGACTCAGCCCGATCACAAAAATAGACGCACAAGTCAAAAATTGCCTCAAAATGGGCCAAAAATTGCACAGTATATGCCCGCCTTTATGATTCATCACTTGGATTAAATAGTTTTATTGGAAATCTGTTATTGACAATGACACTAAGAATGTGGTGAACTGTTGTAACAGAAGTCATTGCACAAAGTTGCACCACTTAATCTTACACTTTAAACCACTAAAAATACTCACCGGTGTCTCAACGTGGAAGTTCCAAGTCAAGGCTGTATCTCCTTTATCACACTTTACAGTCAGCTCTTGGTCACAAGAGATGCAAACATCATCCACTTGTTCAGACATCTAGTTTAAAATAAGACCATAGAGTGGTCCACAACAAATCATTGATCTAGTGACAACAAAATATTCATGGGGTATTTACACAACCGTTCAAACAGAGAAGTAATAACAAAAAACACAAAGTTCCTTTAAATGTTCTCACCAAAAACGTTTCTCAAGTTTTTTTGTCAGATGTGAATTTCAACATAATTGCAAGTAGTTGCACATGAATGTTGGCTTGTACTCACAATGTACTCTTCATTGCTGCTGTTTCTGTATTCCTCCAAGACCCTTTCAATGTAGCTATGCCCAAAGGTTTCAGAGATTTGACCCATGCTGTTTCTTTTAGCGGCTCGCATCATCCACTCCTGCAGCTCCTCTTCAGAATGAGCTTTAGGGCAATTGATGCCATATTTGCAATTTTCAGGTCTAGAATTTAATGGAAAAGTACAATATGCAGTTATTTATTACAAAGGCTGGCAACAGTGTTTCCAAGGTTGGTCAGGTTGTTGCCCTATTGTGCTTCATTGGTTCTGGCAAAATAGATTTGGGTTGATGAAAGGTGGGGGTTTTTTTCACAATATTTGGAGCATTTTTAGAAAATCTTCATATGACAATAGAAACAAAATGTTGCAAAATATAGCAAAAACTTGTATCATCAGTTTTTTGTTTTGTTTTGTTTTATTAAATGAGGTAATTTATCCAACTTGGTATCATCAATCAGTAGGGATGTAACGATTAATTGTGAAAATTGAATCGCAGTACTATTTGAAACCAGCAGCAATCCATAAATTTTGGCAGCGGGCGGAATCTGCTAATCCCTACCCCGGTAAGGGAGGCTAGGTTTTAAAAACGGAGCGGAGAGAGGAAGGATTCTACAAACTGCAGCTTTAAGATTAGGACTGGTTTTTATTGAGCTTGGTGGGTTTTGTGTATTGTTGGAACTAGAAATTATCAGTTAGATCTGGCAACCCTGCTCTAGAATTGTGCAGATAAGCTGAACCTTTAACATGTTTATAAAAATGAAAATGTAGATCAATTTTTATAAACACACACATAAAACTTGTTGGACATTATGATGATCAATTTATAAAAATGTCCAATAAATCAAAAAAAAAGCTATTGTATTATCACAAAAGAAATCTAAAAAGGTCTAGAAAAGGCATCTAATATTATGTTTTTTCCAATTATTCTGGTTCTTTAAGCTACAATAGTTGCTTAAAACCTTGCTCTCTTAGACTTGATTACCAATTGTCTGTTGCCTTTGCTGATCCATAGATAGACTTAAATCTTTCCATAAAAAAATATTTTTAAAATACACATTTTAATGCCACTTGTTCAAATGAATTGACAGTTTTTAAGTTCAAATCAGATTTAATTACCCCAAGGGTCCAAAATCTGCTCCAAATTATGCCTACAGCAAAGACTTTCTGTGTCACAAATAGAAATCTTTAGTGATTTTAGATTGTATGTATCTCAATAATGGACAGAATAGATAGATGTGATTCCAAATAAATTCTTTGTAGATATTACTTTGTACTTATTAAGTTGTATGTTTTAGATCAAATATTTTAAAAGCATACACCATTTTTACATTTGCTGTTATTCAGACTTGACAATTCAAGAATGTTTTTTTATTTGTTAGAAACCATACACATGTAATATGTAATAACTAGAAATGTAGTTGCTGCCAAAAAGCATTTGGTCAGATATGATCAGACAATGACAGTTTTCTCTCCAAAGCAACAGAAACATGTGACAGAGAGGTTAATCTATTTTCCTGAACATCATCATAAAGCAGGCTAAAAATAAATGAGGAGTAGATTTTTACCCATTACAGAGCCAAAGCTCAGCTTGACAGGTGTGTGGAGGTGGCCGCCCTCTCCACTCAGTGGTGGTGTCCTCTGAGAGTAACTGTGCATGCTTTGGGGTTGTGCAGTGGTGGTAGAAACTCTCTGGTGTGCTCAGGGTCAGATGACAAACTTTGCAGTACAAGGGGACGTTCCTGGCCTTTGCCTGCTCTTGCTCACTCAGCTGCAGGAGAAAAGATTGGACTTCGAATCCGCTGTTTTCTGCCTCCCAGAGAACCAGCTCCACCTCACTCTGGGCGGAGTGGCAGTGACCAGGCTCGTGCCAGCAGGGCTTTCTTTTCCTTACATGACTGCAGCATTCAAACTTACAGTTTGGGGGAAGAGGCCGAATCTGACTAAAGACCTCCTCTTTTTTATTATATGTGTGGTACACTAGGACTGGCTTCCATTTGTGTGCTGCATCTGATGTGCATGTGTCGTTCCACCTTTTTCCAGATAGTTTTTGAGGTCGTTTATTAAAGCACTCTTTGCATAGCTCAGTGAATTTCCCTGGAAACTGCTGGATAATGTATTCTGCTGCCTGTTGAGGTGGCTCAGATTCTGTAAGAAGTCGCATTAGTTTGTTTTCATTGATATTTCTGTCTCCAAGAAAGTTCCATACAGTGGCCTCTTCACAACTTCTGGCATAGGTACA
Source organism: Gouania willdenowi (assembly GCF_900634775.1). Taxonomy (NCBI): domain Eukaryota; kingdom Metazoa; phylum Chordata; class Actinopteri; order Blenniiformes; family Gobiesocidae; genus Gouania; species Gouania willdenowi. The sequence goes on from NC_041053.1 coordinate 17,601,315, forward strand.
TTCATGTCCATGCTCTGTACATCCAGAGCCCTCCACAAAGTGAATACACACTTTATAAAGGATGTTTTTATGAAAGGGTCGCTTAGAGACAGGCCTCCACTGTTTAGAGGCCTTAGCTTTTGCTAAAAGGATACTTCTACCACACTTGTGCAAAACAGACTTAATTGTGTAGGATATATCTCTTTCCTTTGCTGAGCACAGCTCACAAACAACCTTTAAATCCACAAGCCGTCTGAAGTGGTCTAAAGCTTTGCCATTGTCAGATTGATTCGGCCCCTGCTCAGACATTGCCACTAGATTACATAGGAGAGCATCATCCAATCCCTGATTTTTTTCAAAAGTCCATACGGCAGCTTCTTCATCACTTCTGGCAAAGGTACAATTGTCTCTATGCTGCATGCACCCAGAGCCCTCTTTAAAGTACATGCAGACCTTATATTGACTCGGGTTAAACTGTGAAGGCCGTTTGGAAACAGGCCTCCATATGCTGCCTCCTTTGACCTTGCAGAGCAGGATATCATATGCACACTCATGATCGACTAATCTTAATGCATATGTAATTTCCCTTTTCTTCACGCAGCACTGACGACAAACAAGTTTGAGGTCATGTGTTTCTCGGAGAGGAAGCAGTCCATAGTCACTTGTTGACAACATGTCCTCGTCATGGCATTTCTCACAGAATTCTCATTAAGCTTAAGGTTTTTACGACTCTTCAGACAGATGAAGCGCAGTCTGGGTTATCGGTAGCTGTCATTCAGAATGTCTGGAAAAGAAAAAAATAGAAAGCCATTAATGAAAACAAAGAGTTGTGAATGTAGCTATGGTTCTATAAATCCCGAATGACCGCCAGAGGCGATGCTTTCAGCACTGGATATACTCCTTTGCCCATGCGCAGTGCGACTATGTATACTAACAATGTTACCTGTGACCCCTGGATGACGTGGAGGAAGCTTTTTTCTTCCGGTGTCACTCCACGGCACTTTCCTACAAAATCTTCTTGAGGGAGCACAGGAAGATTCTAAGTGACAAAGAGCTCAGGCGGTAAATTGGGATTCAAAGAACCATAGTTACATTCGTAACTCTTTGTTCTATTTCATCCCTGCTGACCGCCAGAGGCAGTGTTTTAAGTACTGAATGACTTTTACCAGAAAAGTCACAAAGAATCCTGCTTACCACCCTTCAGTGTGTAGGGTCAGAGGACTCTGGTCGAAGGACCTGAGCCAATGGATGGGGTGTGGCCACATTCATCCTGAAAAATCAGAAAAAAGTGCCCAGTGATGCCCATGAGGCCACGGCACAAATGTCATCCAGGGGCACTCCCCTCAGGGCAGCTCATGATGGAGCAACACTCCTGGTAGAGTGGCACCACACACCAGATGGGAGGGGACGGTTGCAGCCTGCAAGCCCTTTTCAAGAATAGGGACACTAGCCTGTGGCTACCAATTATGCTATTTTTGACCATCATATGTCAACAAGATATTGCTGCAACATTAACTCTTAGGATTAAATGAGAGAGCCCTTTGTCCAGAAGAGACTGGAGGAAGTCCAGAATAGTTGGCACAGGGCAGTACACTGGGTCTTCATCCCGCCTTGTACACCAGTCAGAAAACAGTTTCCATCTGTTCTCGTACTGGATGCGAGTAGATAGCGCTCTTGCATTCATTATTATGTCTGACAAGGTCTGCACAGAAGATGCTTAGCAGTGCCTCGGGCCCCCCAGTCGGTCTTATGGCCCTGGAAAACAGGTGAGCATTGACAGTCTTATATTCTGGTCCAAATGAAAGTGTAATTGAAGAGTCACACCTTTGCTGGCCTTATTAATAGATAGACTTTAATCTATGAAGTAAATTTTATCCAAAAAGTGTCACTAGCAATTTAACAAACAATACTCTCATCACAGTGGCGGATGCTTTAAGACTACAAGGGAACCTCAGCTTCCCCTAAAATCAGTGGTCAAATATGTAGTGTTGTGTGTACATTTCATTGACTAAATATATGACAGAACACATGTATGTTTAGTTCAGAATCAGCTTCTTATAACAGGAAACTGACAGTGACCGCGTGACGTTCTTCATTCATTACCGCAGCGTCACAGTGTTAATAAACAGTGGTGAAGTTCAGCTTCAATTGACTTCAATGGGAGACGATTTAGGGGTTGATCCACTGCAGTCAAACTAGACGCTCATTGGATAAATGCTCGGTTATGACGCACTTAGTCCCGCCCATCGGACGCCGGGCTTCACAGGAGGTCTATGGAGCAGTGGGCTGGATCTGTCTGTTCCGGACGCTGGAATAATGGATGATGATTGGATGATCTGTCTCAGGCTAATTCAATTTTGATTGACAGCGAAATGAGCCAATCAGAGAGTATGACGTTGTAAGCACACAGGCGGGTTTTTCAAATATTTCAGTCCGTTGCTCTGTGTTGACACGGAGACTTTGCTGATCCTCTCATAGCGAATTAACTTCTGACAAACCTAGTGTCTGTTTTTGGTGTTTGTGGAGACTGTTACTGCTTGTGTTGTGAGACTTTTGACCAAACACTCACACTCCAGCAGCTACGCGCGTGCGTGTGTGTGTGATAATCTACAAATAGTTGTTGACAACAAAATGTGAATTCTACTAGAATTCACATTTAAATAAACAGATACATTTTCTGAAGTAGACAGAAAATGAGCTTCCCCTGCATGAAAGACCAGCAGCCGCCACTGCCTCATTAAACACATCTATATGTTCAACCAAATGACATTTCCAAACATATCTTGCTCACACATCTTAACATCTAACAATTAAAGGAGCAGAGGGCAGGATTTGTGAAAAAATAAACATTCATTTCAAGTCTTTTATTGCTAATGGGTGATAAAGCGTTCAAAACCCAAATAGAATGAGCATATACACATATCTCCCTACAGCCTTGAATTTGCATTTTGTAAGGCAAGGCAAGGCAAATTTATTTGAATAGCACATTTCATACACAAGGCAACTCAATGTGCTTTACATGATAAAAAAAAAAGTGCAACAGAAAACATTCAACAGCTTAAAATCAATAAGAACATTTAAAATAATCAGTAAAAACAATTAAAATCATTAACAAACACATTACATCAAGAACATGACCAAATATCTTCCTCTCAATCATACACAGTAGAGAAAAAGAGTGCCTTTAATTTTGTTCCACTTCTTTGCAGCATAGCAACTAAACGCAGCAACACCATGTTTACTGTGAACTCTGTGCTCCACTATCTGACCTGTGTCCATAGATCTGAGAGGACCTGCTACATTCATATCTGACTAACATCTCACTGATGTATTCTGGACCAAACACATTCACAGATTTATACACCAGCGGCAGAACTTTAAAGTCTATTCTGAGGCTGACTGGGAGCCAGTTGTTATGGCAATTATTATATCAATCATCATATCATCAAATGTGTGTTCATGTGTACAATTTGTCATGTGTTTATACAAGTGCCAGCAACAAACAGTCTCTGCTCAAGGTCTCATACCAAAAACTCTGATAAGCAAAGCTCTGTAACAGTGCCTACGTGTGAATCTTGTTTTGTGCTTTTCACTTCTTCCTTCGGAGAGGGTTTAGATGGCCGACTCACATTATTTCACCACACAGATAGGACACCAGCTGCATCTGACCGTCAAGGCCAAAGGCAGACTCAGATGCGGACTCACATGCAGACACACACACACACACACACACACACACCAACTGACGCACACACATTATCAAGACAGATATTATTGGCTCCAACATCTCCACTGTTAGGGCATCTGAGCCCCTCCTTTTCTCTCATCTTAGGGTGGGACATTTCTCTATCTGTGAAAAGTTTAAACTGTGGAACTTTCCCGTTTGCTGCTGGCCGCCTTGCCCTTCTGCAGGATGGAACACCCTTTTTTGTACTCCTTTTCATTTAGTTTATAATAAATCCTTTTTTATAAAATCATCATTGTTTGACTGGACTTCATCATTCAACCAGAGCACAAATTGTGTTTCTGAAGGAGGACAACCGTAAATTTGCCCTGACACAGTGTAAAGATTTTAAAACTGGAGTGACGTGCTCTGACCTCTTTGTCCTGGTTCAGACTCCAGCTGCAGTGTTCTGAACCAGCTGTAGCTGTTTGATGCTCTTTTGGGGGATTCCTGTCAGAAGACCATTACTATAGTCCAGTTTGCTGGAGATAAAAACATGGACCAATTTCTCCTGATCTTTCTGAGTGATGAAACCTTTCACTCTGGAGATGTTCTTTAGGTGGTAGAAGGCTGTTTTTGTGATAGATTTGATCTGACTGCTGAATGTCAGATCTGAGTCAATCAGACCACCAAGGTTTTTGACTTGGTCTTTAGCTTTTAAAGATCGAGTCTCAAGATACTTGCTGATAAAAGTCCTCTTTTCCTTGTTACCAAAGTCAATCACCTCCATCTTGTCATGATTTAGTTGAAGGAAGATTTCACTCATCCAGAAGCAGTTAGTAAGCAGTCACACAACACCTCTATGAGACCATAGTCATCTGCAATCAGTGATAGATATAGTTGTGTCATCTGCATAGCTCTGATAAATAACCTTACAGTTCTGTAAAAATTGTCCTAAAGGAAGCATATATAGGCTAAACAGAAGGGGTCCCAGAACAAAGCCTTGAGGAACCCAACAGGACATTGGTAATCTGTCAAATGCGTACAAAACAACTTAGCTCCTCCAAGTAGGACTTAAACCATTGCATTATTTTTCCATTTAGTCCAACCCCTGTTTGCAATTTGTGCAACAAAATTGTATGGTCTACAGTGTCAAATGTAGCACTTAGATCCAATAAAATGAAAACAGACACTTTTCCAATTGAGTTTACAACAGTTTTAAAAAAGTTTGATGGTATTGTGTGAGCTTTTCAATTATAGAAAACAATGTGCGAGAGTTGTTGACATATTTAGCAATACTTTCGGAAAAGTATTGCTGCCTCGCTTTGCACAAGCCATCATTGAATTTACGCAGACTTATTTTGTACAGTTCTAGATGAATTTGGAGTTTTGTTGATCTCCATTTACGCTCAGCTCTTCTACAGTCAGATTTCAAATTCTACATCATCTCAGTCCTCCTCCAAGGAGGAGGAAGATTAAGGCTTTGCATGCATCTGCATAAACCTTAATCGCATCAATATTAAGGTTTGCACTACTGCGATAACGTAACCTCAGAAGCTTGAGGTTTTTTCTTCAATCACCATCATTTGAGTAATATATATGTTCACCAATCAGAATTGCAGAGAACTGCCTTCCTGGGCTGCTGGCCAATCAGAGATGGTTACAGGACATACGCTTGTATGCAGCATATAAAATTCACTCCCATTAACGGAATCACGGAATCAACCAATGAAAATGGAATCTACTGTTAAATGTGGAAATGGACAGAATCGGGTTTAAACGCCGTCACCGTGAAGGAAAGGACATTTTTTTTATGCAGAAATGTCCTTCCCACTCTCATCTTGGCCACTTCAAACACCACCAAAACGCCATCTAACCTGGCAAAAAAAAAACTTGCAAATCATCCCTGACTTCTAAATCAGAGCTAATCAGTGCCTGCTTAACTTTATAGTTTCTCATGTAGCGCTGCTGTGCTCCGTGAAAACCGTTGCAGCTTTCCTGCTCAGAGCGTTTAAACAACTCATCAGAGCTACAGAAGATCTGTGGTAAAAGTTGTTCTTTGTGGACTAGACCACCGATACCAGGATTGTAGAGCCTGTAACATTGTAGATTAATGATAACTTCTGATACTTTAAAATATTCTAGCCCCTAGTGGTGAAAAAACAGTTGATGTGTCTTGCACATTTATTTTGTTTAATCATTACAGTCTGGAATGATATCATCAGGTTAATTTAAATTAGAATAATTTAAATTGATCAAAACTTAATCAATAAACCTGCTCAGATTCAGTAAACCATTGATCTATCTACCTAAAAGGTATATATATATACCTTTTAATTGTATCTTACTCATTATTTTAAATTACATTTTTATTTTTGACATACATTTTTGTTTAATTATGTTTTTTTTTGTTTATTTATTAGTATTTTGTTTCTTCACGGGAGTTGAAAACTAATATTTTTTGAAAAATAGAGATAAGGACACACACACACTTGCTGATTAATATTTCTAAAAAGACGGAATTTAAAAAAATTGATGTGGAAAACAGTATTTGAAAAAAAAAACGCATATGCATTTAAATTATATAAAAATACTTTTAAAATTTTTGAATTGAATCGAAATCACAATATTTGTCAGAAAAATCGCAAGTAGGTTTTTTTGTCAAAATCATGCGACCCTAATGCAGAGGCATGTGCTGAGATCTTGCAGTAACGAGTCAAGGGGGCAGACAGAGATTTTAGGTTGAGCAGTTTTGATAACAAAAATGTAGCAGGTTCGGTACAGTACTGCAGAGCATCTTTCGCTGGGGGTCCTGGCGTACTGACATAGGCCTAAGACACTAAATGCAAGTCAAAGTCAAGTCAAGTCGTTAAATTGTAAGGGTCAAGTCAAGTCATGTCATGCTCTTTGTCAAGTCAAGTCACATGACTCGAGTCTCACGCCTCTGGTGGATGCAGACAAACACTCCTCCACACACAACAGATTAAACCAAAAGGCTGACTGACGAGAGCTTAAACTTCTGAGCAAGAAATGGCCACAACACTGAAAATGAACCAGCACCTCCGCCTGTCAGTCGCGGACTGATAAAGGCACACGAGAGCCACACACACAGAGAACAGGGGATGCATAGGACTGCACACATGGAGACATGTTGCGACAGACAGGACGATGCACACAAACCAAAAACAGATGAGGAAACACACACACACACTCACACACAAAGACCAGGATCCACACAAACCACAGTGATCAGACTCTTTCATCCACACCAGATCGCCCGTCACTTAGACACCTAAACCTAAAGAAAAAGACAGCTGACTAAAAAACATGGATGGAGGCACCATGACAATCAGCTGCTCTGCTAAAGAGTTCACACACACTCCACCACCAGCTTAGCATTTTGTCCACAAAGCCATAATTCAAGCTGTGCATTATTTAGGACACATGAAGTAGATAATGTATTAAGTTGAATTTAGATCACTATTAGACACTAGACTGTTTAACTGTGGCTACTCTTCCTAGAATCCTTTCTTTTCAGTTTTAATCAAATTGGAGGACAGAAAAATAATTACCATTTCTGACACCTCTTTATTTTAATTTCACAACTTTATTTATTTTTTTTCTAACCTCAGTAAAAGTTCATGAGACTAGTAGTGTCCGTCTCCTGTGCGGTATTGCACAAAACCAGGATAGATGATAAATCCTGGAAAAATTGGCTATTCTTGATAAACTTCTCCCCAAGTTGAAACCGGCCAAGTTTATCCAGGACCAGTAACCATGGTGATTTTGAATCTACAGCTAATTTGCTGCAGAGCAGGTTAACAACCAGGATAAAGTTATCCCTGCTGTGGCTCTGCTGTCAGTGCTGTGAGAAAATCAGTGCTTTACAGAATGTCCATGGTTTTTATACATGTTTCTTCACTCAAATATTATAGTCATTTTTTGTTTTAATATTTTTTTTATTGTCATAATTTATATATAAAGACAAAAAGAACATATAAAAAGACAAAATTTGAGCAATGAAAGTGAAAAGGCAGACGGTTTATTAGGAATATTTTCCTTATTATTAAAACAACAACACTGAGAAGTTAGAAAAGATACAGAATAATCTGACTTTATTCATTACTACTGCAATGTAACTAATAGAAGATATTTTTTCAAGTGTGTCCTAAAAATAAGAAAGTGGATATTGTACTGTTGGATCTGAAGGGTTTCACATTATTCTGACGTCCTTTTTTTTTTTTAAAGTTTATAATAGAAAAGAATAGAATTTAATTGAATAGAATAAACCTTTATTGATCTCCCAGAGGGAAAATTCACAAAAAAAAAAAGTTTAGTAAATTAACCAGTATTAGAACTCGGGTCCCCCGCACAGGAAGCAAGAAATGACCAAAACCAGTGAGCTAAACACACAGACACAGACACACAGCACGCACACGAGCAAACCAAGAAACACCTGTGCACAAACACTCACCGACGTTTGAAGGCACATAACTCACAGAGAAAGAGGGAGAGAGACAACACTTTTCACAATGCAAATTTGTTTCTATGCCAATAAAGCTGTTTTGAAATGAATTCATTATCAATCAACCAATTGCATGACTCTCATGACACATCCTCCATTTAAAGCACATAAACAAACACACACGCACATTAAGCATCGTTTCCAAGAGTGTTTTACAATCCAAGAGTGTAAAACTCACTAAAGTTCAGAAAAGAGGACTCTGAGAAATAAGCCACTGGTCTTGTCTGAACGGATACCAGCAGTAATGACGAATATTAAAGGCTGTTTTTCATGATGAGGCAAAATACCTGTTCATTATCAACATAAAACGGTAGAGTGATTAAACCATGTCTGGAGGTCAATAATGAACGTACCTGTGTAGAGTGAGGCAAGTTAAATCCATGCAGAGCAGCGACTACACATGGGACTGCGAATGACTGTGTTTTTATAAGGAAACACCCTGTAGACTGTACACCGTGGTTAGGTTTCGTTTCTATTTCTACACATCACCATGGATGAACAAAACTCATCCAACCTGATGCACTGGTAAAGGGCGTTTTACTCATGACGTATGTTTTAATTACACTTAGTTAGCTGTCAGTAAACCATTAAATCTCAAGCTATTGTTCTGAGACCTGGAAAATCAGGTTTGTCGTCTATGGGGAACAGGTCAGTTTGTATTCTGTAAGTCAAACACTATTCATTTTATCAACTTTAATCCCACTGTACTGTCAGGAGGACATCCCTGCCTTTCAATTAAGGCCTGTTGTTTCTTTAATAAAATACTTCAATTCAGTAAAGTTTTTAGAAACATAGAGTCATTTTAACCCTTTCAAAACATAACTTTTATTCTGTCCTTTGTAATAGACAACAGGACTTGCTAACCCTCGTTAGCATACTTCAGGAAGCAGAGGTCTGAACGAGACAGAAATTCTTTTGCTAAGAATTGTGGAAGGAAATTTATATTTAACGTTGTCAGGTTATTTGTATTGGTACTTCTAACCAACTTGCTCCTTTTTTGGGGTTGTGGGTGTCTGCTGGTATTCATCCCCAGCTTTTTTCAGGCACTAGGGCGTCACCCTACACTGCAACATAAACACAGATAGCCACTCACACTCCCATTAACTCCTACAGGCAATCTAGAGCAGGGGTGCCCAATCCTGGTCCTCAAGGGCCCGTATCCAGCATGTTTTAGATGTTTCCCTCTTCCAACACACCTTGAGTCAAATGATTAACTCACCATCAAGCTCTGCAGAAGCCTGATAACAATCCTGGTCATTTCAATCAGGTGTGTTGGAAGAGGGAAACATCTAAAACATGCTGGATAGGGGCTCTTGAGGACCAGGATTGGGTACCCCTGATCTAGAGACTCCACTCAATCTAACAGACATGTTGTGGATTGTTGGATGAAGCCAGAATACCCAAAGCAAACCCATGCAAGGATGGGGAGAACATGCAAACTCCACACAGAAAGGACAATTATTATTACAATTTCATTTTATCCAAAACAACGTCCAACATGAGCAATTAGGTTAGTAAGGGATTTGCTCAACATCCCACAGTGATGGACCAGGTTATATTATAATGACTCTCCAATTACAGCCTGCTTCATTATCCCAGTATGTCCTAAACATAGCCAAGATCTGCCCTCATTTTGACCTCCCAAAAATGAGGGCGTTAACATCTGCTGTTTTATGATTCATTTTGCACACGGGACTTCTTGGAAAGCAGATAAACTTATCCACCAGGTTTTCAAGACAATGAGTTATCTGGTTATACATTCATCTTTTCAACAAAATTTAAAATATTTTCAGTTTCACAGAAGCCCTGCCAACTCTCATTGCATTTCTTTGATTTCATCGTTAAATTTAAGTTGTAAGTTTCAATTTTGGTTTTGTTCATGAGAGAAATGAATGTCATTAATCGAGAGCTATTTAAAGAGTAACTAAACCCCAAAACCACTATTTTCTGCTGAATACAAATGTATTTGGGTATGAAGTAGTGCTGGAAATTGATCCTGGTCCAACTCTCAATATTTTAGTCAAAGTACTGTATTTCAATTTGGTATATTTAGTTGTAAAATGTCAGCGTGACTGCCATCTATAGCATACCTGTCAAGTATCCCGTTTTAGCTGGGAAACTCCCGTATTTAACCCCTCTTTCCCGCCATTTTCCCGTATTAGTATTGCAAATGATCCTCTCTGCAGGGTGGATGATACGCTGCAGTCTGACCTTGTCCTTAGCTGTAGTTGCAGCGTTCCAGATGGTGATGGAGGAGCAGAGTCCCACAATTTCGTGGGACTTGTGATAAAGCGGTATCGTGATACCGTCAATACCTTAACATGCCTAATCCCTACGCTTCAACCTACCATGTGCCAGTGGCTCAGGGCGGGTGCAACGCGCTGTATTAAAACCATATGTAATTCTAAGTGCGTGTGTTCATGAATGCGCAAAAATATCCCTCAATGTAAATGGTAAATAAACAGTAGGCTCAGTTTGAGATAATTGTAGTTATAAAACTGTTTTATTCGGTGTTTACATTTTTTACAAAACAAATTTAAAAATCACAATGCCCAATAATCACAATGCCCAATAAAAAGAGCAATTATCCAGTTCTAACAACACATCTCATACAATTTTTTTTTTCCATAAAAACGGAAAGTTTAAAATAAAATAAAATCATGAAAAAGTATAAAACAGATCCATCACCTTAAGAGTGACTACATGGTCCCATCAAAAGCAACATTTTGGAGCAAAGTTTGAAACTGAGAGAACCAAACAAATAAAGCTGAACTCTTAAAGGGATTGTTCACCTATTTAAGACATGACATTGTATGCAATCCTCACCAGCACTATAGTGCACTATAGTGCTGTCTCACTCAGTGGTCACCTCCCTGGTCCGAGTTCTGGCCGCTTGAAGTTGTTCAAGAAAGTAGTCCCGGTTAGTTTCCGGGGCCACAAAACTGTGCGTTTTTAATAGAAAAATATATGCGTTTGAAAGCTTGATTCATTTACATCACAAAACCACCAGGGCGCCAGTCCATCACAGGGCAACACAGACACAGACAGCCATTCACTCTCATTCACTCCTATGGGCAATTTAGAGACTCCAATCAACCTTACATTCATGTTTTTGGATTGTGGGAGGAAGCCGGAGTACCCGGAGGAAACCCGCGCAGCACGGGGAGAACATGCAAACTCCACACAGAAAGGACCCAAGCCCACCCCAGGGCTTGAACCCAGGACCTTCTTGCTGTGGGGCGGACGTGCTAACCACTAAGCCACCGTGCGCCTATATGGAATGATGTCATTTGTATTGTTGTTTGTTATTTACAGTGCTCTGGTGTTGGCTAAGCCTCAGAATTAAAGTTTCATTCTTTTGCAAATTGCAAATAAAGCACCATGAAATCTTAAACTTTTGACTCGGCAGCTAAACCAAAGGAATGTTATTAGACTTCGAAGAGAAAGACAATCCCAAAAACAATTACATGTTTTTTTAATTTAAAATGATTGTTTTATGGAGTGTTAACTATAATACTAAAAGACTAAAATGACCCTTAAAAACTTTAAAAAGAACAAGTTATTGTGGCGTACATCCTTTCATCACCACTTTGGTAGGAATTGATGAGGTTATCTTCGGACTGAAATCTTGCTTGCATCAGCCACTGCATTGTAGCGAGTGTAGTTGTTCAGCAGATGGTTCCATGTTGAGTTACAGCGGAGCAGCTCTTGGTCACCTTTGAAAGAAAATGGAAAGCTGCTACTGTCTCCTTGGTACCACATACTGAGTAATCACCATATGTGCTCTTCAAATTAATAGAATAGTGTTTTTTTTATTATCTACACCTCAAGAAGACAAACTATAAACACAAGACATTAAAAAAGCACCAAAAAAAGCAAATGTCTCCCTCACATGGAGACACTTATTCATATACTCGTACAGTTATACAGTATATCAATAAGTATTTTTTGAAGCCGCACGTTTTCAGATTTTCGCCGCACGCACACTTTTAGTCAATGTTTTATAAATGAGGCCAGATTGAACAAATTTGAGTAGAAAGTGATTATACAACTAGATAACGTTAATGGCTTCTCCCCAACTCAAGAAGATAATAACTTGAGGGTGAATGGTAATTTATCTCATTAATATGTGCAATGGTGATGGTCAATTCTAAAAACGCCTTTCTCCTATACTCACCAATGATGCAGAGTCCTTCTTTTGCTCGAGTAATGGCCACATTTATCTGGTTGGGATCCCCAACAAACCCCAGATTTTTAGATAGCCATGCATTCTCTGCATCATGGTTAATCCTCTCACTTGGTAAAGAGCACACCGTTGATATGAGTACATATCGCCACTCACTTCCTGTAAAACATAGATGACAACAAGACAACATACTTTTGGTTACTGTCTCTTTGTTAGAAATGTATACAGGATAAATAGAAAAAAGATTATTAAAGTTTTCCAGCAAACTGCAATACCGTAACTCAACAAAACATACTGCTAAACCATTGGATTAATGTTTTATCAGTTGTTGCTTGTTGTTTTTGTTAAAAGTCTGCAATTAAAAGAGCATTCTATCCGCATCACCTTGGCTTTTTGAAATGGTGGTAATAGTGATTTGTTCCATCAGCTCGCCCTTTATTTCATCTTTCATTTTTGAGACTTGGGCATTGTAAGGTGATAGAATTACAATATCCTGAGGTTTGACTTTGGCGGTCTTCACCAACTTTTCAGCAATCGAGATCTACAAGGAAACAAACACAAGAATGCAAATACAACAAAACAAATTAAAAAGGCATACATTTAAAAAAAAAAAAAAAAAGTGTATTACTCCTATTGAGCAACATTTGCATCCATACAAAAGAAAACACAAAGCTTCAACAATACCACAATGTTTCGTTCCTCCTGGTTTGCTTTAGATTCCTCATTGCCTTGAGCACTGCTCACAACCAGACGGACAGTGTTTCCTTTTACATGCCCAAACACAATTGGCATTGTCTTCTGATTGACAAGCAGGACACTGCTGGGTTGCTCCACACCAGTTTTTAGCCTATTTTCATAAAATTCTTCAGATGGAAACTGGCATATGTCCTCGTGCTAAAAACACAATATGAAGACATTCATTAAAAGATGGACTCCTGTACACAGTCTTAATGCTTTAAAAGCCAACCTAAGAGAAAAAATAAGTGGTTCTGTGTTTTATTTGTACTTTTCAAAAATAAACCAGACAAGAAAAATGTTCACAAATGAATCATTGCATTCTGGCATTTAAAAACAAAACTAAACACACAAAAAAAACACAAGCCTGTGGCATCTTGTTTACAATAAACTACAGTAAATATCAAATTGCAGTGAAGATTGAGCACCCAAATTACAATAGGTTTTAAGGAGGAAATATTGATTTGTTTTTATGTTTTAGTGTTTCAGCTTTTTTCAATTTCTGAAACCACAGGAAATATGTCCATAATAATAAACAACGGATATTTCTGCTGTGGATTTCCCTTTGCCTTGGCAAGCACTGAAACACAATGCACAACAGGGGAAACATAACCATGCATTTAAGTTGCTCACCATTCTATACTGGGTGTCCAACATCATTCTCTTGTTAGCATGGATTTCGTGGCAGCGTTCAAACAGAGACTTTGCCATTCCCAACTTCCTTGCACGATCGTTTTTCACAATCGGACGTAGTTGTTTGTGGTCACCGATCAAAACAACCTAAAAAAAAACACAGCGGAAATGGAAAAAAGGCTCCAGGTGTGTAATTCAGAATTTAATTAACATTAAGAATTAAGTGTTGACAAGGTCAGTTTAAAGAGGATTTAACTTTTATTCTAAATTAAAGAGGATTTAAAGCTCCCATGTAAACGTGAGTGTCCCAAAGTGTTTCTCCAGGCATAACTTCATGCTGGTGCATTGCTTTTTCCCAATTTATTCATTTAAATATATGAAAATACAATAGTTATCACTCTAAACATTTCACAACAAATCTAAATTTCCTGACGTCCCACCTTCAAACACAACCTCATTTGGCCATCCATGCAAAAGCTACTTAACCTCCCACTTTTCTATAGCAAGACATACAGTACTTTCTACGGGCACTTGGTTTAATCCCAAAAGAAATTAATTTACCTGGAAATTAAGTAAAAGTCAAAGAAATAAAATTAGAGAGCTTTAAAATGCCAGAAAAAACAAAAACATTAATTAGACGGGGAAAAACTTCAAATACCTTTTCTGGTTTGTTGCAGACTAATGGAATCAAAGCCTGGGGCTCAGTAGCCATGGCACATTCATCAATAAGGATCTGACGGGCATTGACAGTATCTATCAATGTAGGGTTAGAAGACTCCGTACATGTGCAGAGGATGATGTCATGATGTTCATACTCAAATACACGTGCTTTGTTGAGAAGTTTTTTGTACCTAAGTTAATAACAATGAACACATTAGGGATTGGGAAAAACTTGATGAAAAGATATCTCATCTTATTTCATTTTCATTCCTCCTTAAAACAGAATTACAACTAACTATCAAACCTTAACAAATGGAACTTACTTCTTAATGTCTTTAGCAGGGATGTTTTCTTTGTTCTCTAGAGCCTGTTGAATACGTTTGTCAAATTCTTTGATTTTAGCTGAATGAATATTTTCTTCTTGTCGAATTCGATGATGCAGGGTGATGCTCCTGAAAACAATAATTTCAAATGTTAGTTTTAGTTCATATCTCATCATCTTGTGTGCTCTGCATACTTGAGCTCAGCTTTAGAGTGGTCTTGGCGCATTCTACTCTGTGACCATTGCAGTGTATTGTCAGGATAAGGGTACTCCAGCATCTCCACTTGTTGGCTGTAGACCCTGAGGGGCTTTATCCTTCCCCCAAGCTTCAACAGTTGCTCTGTAAGAACAGTATTTATAGTATGTGATACGTTAATCACACACACACACACACACACACACACACACACACACACACACACACACACACACACAACTTACCTGCTACAACATCAACAGACTTGTTGGATGGTCCACAGTAGAGAATGACTTCCTTCTTGCTTTTGCCAGCTGCGTCGACAAACTCCCTCTGGTTTTTGGAGTTCTGTTGGTGGAAGTGGAACACTATGTGCACTCCTACCACCGTTTTCCCAGTTCCTATATGATATGAGTAGGAAAAATGTTCAAGCCCTTGCAGACCATATCCATAAAGAGTAACTAAACCACAAAAAATTGGCTCACATGCGTCTAAGCTGGAAAGTAAAAAAAATGCATTAATTGTGGGCGGGGCTCCTGGAGCAGTGACACAATTAAGAATAAAGATTAGAATAAAGCCATTTTCGTTAATCTGAAAGTACAGTGTGATGTTACAATTGTGCAATGGAGTATAAACTGCTATGCCAGTGTAGTAACATGTAGAAAGATTAAGGCAAGTGAAACATCACACTGCATAAGTACAATGAGGGGGAAGGTAAACAGATGGGGTGAATGAGTGTCTGCTACAGAGCCACCAGTTGGAATCCAACGTAGCTTAAGTCATGCCCCAACAAGAGCTGTCCCGAAGCCCCAGGCATGCCAGCGCATCCGCAGTCGACATACATGTAGGAGCCGTAATGATAAACTATCGCACCACACTGGACCCACGAGAAGCAGGTGGCCCCTCAAAGGGAACCAAAGATGCCCAAACAACCCCCCAGGGACCGAACCACGCCCCCAGATGCACCGAACACCCCAGGTCAAACAGAGGCACCCACTTATTTCCCCAGCACACCCTAGCGAGCCGGCGGAGCATTGGGCCCACATCTCATCGGTCTCCATCATAGCCAATCGCAAAATGTGTCTGTAATAACCAGGTTTCCACCCATAGAGGGCGGCGACTCTTACATTTTTCTTACAAAATATGCCAAATTGAAATACTTAGGACTAAAATGTCAAACGCATACCTGTCAAGTTTTGGATTTGAAAATAAGGGAAATTTTCTGGCGCCCACTACGAGCTGTCCCACCTGCCCAACCAAGCGTGTACAAGAAATCTAAAATAGCCACTTGTCAACTACTTACTAAATACAATTATGTGATTAGAGTCTGGTAGGTTGACCTTTATTAACATTAAAATACTGTGAACACTCCTACTAGGGCTGGGTGATATGGACCAAAACTCATTTCTCAATATATTTTCTCAAAATAGTGATATACGATATAAATCTAGATAATTTTATCAAATAAAGTCTGACCATAAAGACAAATCTGGGTTAAATTTGCTGATACAAAATGCCACACAGGGACATTTATTAACAAACAGTTAATCAATATGTGACACTCATTAATCCATCTAACTGAGCTTTATATTCTGTTCTGATAAGTAAAAGCAGCGACTCCTAAAACTAGTATTTTGTGTCATATGATAAATGAAATATTATAGTTTTCTTTATCGCCAAAATAGAAAACTCGATACATCTTGAATCTCGATATATCGCCCAGCTCTAAATCCTAAATTATACTTACAGTTTATATACAAATCAACACGTTGCATATTTACTGTTAATTTCGCATTGCTTGTCTTTAAGTTAGACATCAACATTTTATTTTATTATATATTTTCTTATAATTTTTCATGCTCACTCATGTGGTTCTCTGGTATTCACGAATGACTTATTAGACACATTTATTACAGACTTTACATTCTTTAACACCTTTTTAAAGCAGTGTATATTTGTGGAGCTTGTGATTGGTTGATTTTTCATGGTGACTTACGTGGTTCCTTCCGCTGTGGTAGACGTTAAAATCTCAGTTATTAATAACAGAACGTATAACTGTGTCCCATCCTCTTTAGGAAGGTAAACTTTATGTCACATTTACACCAGTTCTTTGTTTTTTTTTTCGCTGGAACGTCTTCATTCATCATCTCTGTTCTGAGTTGTTTCCAGGTTTGTTGCCGCTGTCAGCACTAATCTCGCGAGAACTGCCACTCAGGCCATTTCAGGGTGGCAGTTCTCGCGAGGCTAGTGACGGCGTTCAGTTTAATAAGGCATTTTTAAATTATTATTACATTAAAATACAGGATATTTACAGGAAAATACTAATACGGAAAGATGGCGGGAAAGAGGGGTAAAATACGGGAGTTTCCCGGCCAAAACGGGATACTTGACATGTATGGTCAAACGTTCTGCACAAATCAATCAACAACACTACTTCATACACAAATACATTTGTTTTGGGGGTTTAGTAACTCTCAAAGAAATAAAAAAACAGTTACCACGTTTACCTGGTGGTCCCTGGATGAGAGTGAGGCTATCATTTAAAGCTGCATTCACAGCCCGATTCTGACTCTCGTTCAGCGCTGATATTCCATTTAGTTGCTCCGTTCTCAAATTCAGGAGCACATTTTTTCCTGAAAAAATAAAAAGATTTTGTGAGAAATTTTGATACATTATTTTTGAATAGATTCCTGTTGATGTTTTTACTAGTGAAAATATACATACCCTCTGTTTGAATCTTCATCCCAAGGGCTACGGCCTGGACAAGATCACATGCAGTTTGGATGTTAACTACTGCACTTTCTTCACGGCTAATGAAACAAAGAAAATGAAATTTTCACTATCATTAAAAATGTTTATGCAAAAGATTATACATCAAATAAATGACTACCAGAGCAAGAACTGTGTGATAATTACATAGCTAATGGTAAATGAATATAAAACCAAGATAAACTTCTATGAAACTTACATGTCTGGAAGAAGTTTGGGAATTATTTCAACTGTGAAATAAGTGTTTTTCTGAAAAACACACTGAGGAATGGTCTCCATTGGTAGATGATTAATGTTGAACTTCATCAGACTTTTGCCATCCTTTTGCTTCTCGAAACTGATGACGAGACCATGTGCTATCCAAGTAAACTCTTGAGGATCGAGCATAGGAGAATGTAGGACTGTTGAAGTTATTTTGATGCCCCTTTTCCGTATGCAGAGGAAGGAATTACTGAATGTCTGTTCATTGGCCCATTCAGTCATCCACTCTTCGGGTATGGAAATGCTTCCTCTGAGTGTGCCTTTCTGCACTTGAATAAAGTCAATCAACATGTTTTCAATGATTATACTGTTATTTTCTCCCACTGCTTGAACTGCTGACTCCATATCACACAAAGGTTTCCAGATTTTTACATACTGCTCAGTGTCACAATAATTTAGTTTAGATGGATAATCAGCACATCTGGAAAAGCATTTGACACAGTTGCGAACATGGTCCACACAAATCTCAAAGTTTGGCTTGATCTGCACTAATTGGAGAATGGGCATGTGATAGCCTCTTTTCACTTCTGATGTAATTTGGACCTGAAGTGCATTACCGGGCTCTAGTGAGTGGTCGATGTTGACCAAATTTCCAGCCTCTGGCATTTCTTGTGTCCCATTATCAGTCTTGGTTTGAGAAACTTTGCAATCATTTTTCAGTTGCTCGATGAAAGACGTTGCAATAGGCCAGTTTTCCTTTTCAACTGCCTCAATTGTAGCTTTCCATGATGGAAGTGGAAGCTCAACGCATTGTCCACGAGTCTGGATGGAGGGCTTTGTTTTGTTAGCTGTAAGAATGAACTTTTTCCATTTAAGTGTGACGTTGTCGTTTGCTTCATCATAAACTGGTTGATCCTCGACTTGTAGATCTCTGTACATAATCAATAAACTCCCAGCAAAAATGTTGTTGTTTAAAGGAAATGCCACTGCAAAACTGTTTCCTTCAGAATCAGCCTGGACTACAAAAGCTAACTTTGAAACACTGTGTTTTATCATGCTCACTGCATAGAAGATCTGTTCAGACTTTTGTTGATACCTTTTTGCTTTTTTGTGGTTTTCTTCAAATTCCCTACACATTGTCATTATCTCTTTTTGAGTATAGGGTACATTCTCATCACTAATGACAGAATGGATAAGTCTCTGTACAATGATATCCATGTATCGCCTAATTGGTGAAGATGCCTTGGTGTAAGACATTAGATTCAAAGAATAATGCCCAACATCTGCTGCAAGAGAGTTTGAACAGACAATATTCCCCTTACTATTGCATCCTTTGAACTGATTTATTGCAGGCTGAAGCTGGGGGTGAATGTCATCTGCAGCTATCAGGTCAATCATTTTGTCTGTATCCTTTGTTTCCACAGCTGAACAAATATCCTCCCACACTGACCTAAGTAAGAAAAAGCTTTCAAATCCTGGGCGTTGTCCATTATGTTTAACTTTGTGGCGCAGATGAAAAGACAATGGTATCACCTTTCCAAATTTGTCCACCAATTCTTTCATTTTGGCATGATTTGGCTTCTCCTGACAGCAAAGAGGCGTACAAGACTTGGTTTTTTCTGAAGTCATCAAAGTCTCAGACACAAGTCTGTTAAATAGCACACTGAGTTCTTCAATCATCAAATGGGCTTTGCGTCTCCCTGGCAATCTTTCTTTATCAGGTTGGGAGTATTTCCAATCTTTAAGTCTGGTTTTTCTCTGACTTTTGGCAAAGGAATATGCCGCGGTGACACAGTCTTCTACTGTATCAAACCTGACATTGTCATTTTTTCTTTGAGTGATAATAACATCGGCCTCTTCATATGACAGCTGCTTGTCAGATTTAATCAGAGAAAATTGAAATGTGGGCTTTCCAATTATCTTGTTTGTTTTGTTTTCTACTGTGAAAATCAATGAGACCACACCACGATCTTCACCTGGTAGAAGACTAAAGATTCCAGTACTTAAGGTTTGGGCAAACATATGAATGTGGTTTCCTTCATGATTGTAGAATGTAGAACCTCTCTGTCTTGCATTTGCATCCAGATTACTGCCCAAGCTTACAAAACTTGCCACATCTGCAATATGAACTCCAAGCTTGTACCGGTCACCCATCCTTTGTACACTGATGGCATCATCTAAGTCTTTTGCTCCAACAGGGTCTACGGTGAAAGTGATCACGTCACGCATGTCTTGTCTATGAGTTTTGTTTTTATCTTTCAAGGAAGAAACCTTTTTTGGTTTGCATGCTTCAATTGTAATTTGGAGTTCTTTATTTAAGACTCCTAGTTCGTTGCTAAGAGATCCACTGATTGGAATAATATCTATGACATTTCCCAATGGAAACAAACATTTGTCTTTCCAGCCGATCACTTGCACTAAAAACAAACTGTTGTATTTCAAGTTCACGTCAATGCGCTTATGTCCCACAAATTCCCACTGTTCCTCATTTTGCTTCCAAATTGGAATAAAGTTTTGCATTTTTTTGTTAACAAATATGCGTATTTTTGTTTCAGTTACAGTGATTGGTACCATCGTCATTTGGATGTGTTGGTTCTCAAAAACCCATTTAGGTTTGGTATGATCCTCTTCTTCAAGCTGACACAAAAGTACACGTGCTGATTCTAATTTCTTGGTGATACTGATCACCCTGGCTGGTGGTTCGACGCAGACGACAACTTCATCTCCTGTAAAGGCTTTACCGAGATTCTTCCTTCCTTTGATGCTTATCTCTTTATTTGGGCTATTATGTGGTATAACAAAACCCGTCCTGAAAGTGGTCCTCACCAAATGTCCTTGCATGTATGTCTCAGGTTGTTTTTCCCATTCAAGCACATTTTTGTCTCCATCTGCATGCTGCCTGATGTGTGCTGCAAGGATCACATCATTTGGGTCTTCAAATTCTGAGCAGGTTCTGTCAGAGTTATAATCTTCTTGCATTTCTTCATACTCTTGTTCATATTCTTTTTTCAACTCTTGAAGAATTTCATCACTGAGATTGTTGCTTTCTTCATCGAGTTCAGCCTTTTGAAACCTTGTAGTCTCCTTAACATCTCGGTTGAAGAATTCTTTGGTGAAATTTTGTGGTTTCACACTGTAGCAAAAGAGGCAATGGTCTATATAAGTCTTCCAAATTCTAGAGCATTTTCCAGAGCAACTGAGGGCAACAGCATCTCCAACTATGACCACTAGAGATCGAGCCCTTGTCATTGCAGTGTTTAATACACAGGCGTTGTTGAATAGCTCCAGACCTTGGAGATTAGCTGTTTTGAGGCTGTCTCGTGTTTGTACTGCAGTGATAATGACTGCCCTGAACTCTTTTCCTGTTGGAAGAGGAAGAGAGTTTTGGTAAGCAATGTAAAAGTTGAAAGTAAAAAACAACGTGAAATACCTTTACCTTGTACATTTGCAAGAGTCTCTACACACACTTGGGAAAGGTGTCGCTCCGAAAGCATTTTCCTGATAAGACGAACCTACAAATGATAAGAAGCCATGTTGTTAAAGCGTACCCACTCGACCTCATTAATACTTTTGAGACATTTTGACAACTTATGTTTTGCACAATTGGACTTAAAAAGAAAACATTTGTACCTGTAATCCCTCAGAGAGAACACAGATTGAGCCAGAATCTTTGGGCCCCCAAGATAATGGCCAACTGTCCAGAATTTCTGTCACTGTTTCAACCACTACAGTAACCTCTTGCATGTTGTACCAAGTTAATGACACATCATCCAAGATGCATTCTCCTCGGACATGGTGAAACTGTAAAGCATGACCGTTTGGTGGAGGAGGAACATTTCCAATATCTTTGATGATGTCATTTTTAACAGAGTAGAAATTAGTGGATACAAACTCCACAATTTCTTTTGTTGATCTGTAGTTTTCATTGAAAATAATTCTGCTCTTTTGGGCAGCATCACAGTTTTGGCCTTGATATAAGTGAAACAGACGAGTCAGAAGTGAACAATCAAAACTGTGTTGATTGGAGAAAAGCTTTGGTCGAATTTGCATGTGATCTCCCGCTAAAACGACTCTGGTGTTTGGGCCAGCAAGATTAATGGCCATTAAGGCTTCACATTCAAGCATTTGAGAGGCTTCATCAATAAGAAGGTGAGTGAAGTAGCCATCAGGAAGCTTTAGGTCTTGGAAATATCTTGCCACTGTTGTTGTAGTTATGACTATGTTGTGGCAATCCAGTTCTTGTTTTATCTGTGGAGGTAACTTCTGATCATCTTCTATAAAATGACAGTACTTGGAAGTAATTTCATCTGTTGCAGCTTTAGCATGTCCTCGTTTGCTTGCTTTTATTCGAATTATCTTCAAACTGTTTTCTTTATCAAGGAATGGATGAAGGTGTTCTCTGACGTACAGATCTGCAGAACTGTTAAAAAACAAAAGCAACAGTCTAAATCGAGTTTTGTTCATAAAAACAGAAGCAAGCTTTACATCATGTAGTATGCATACAGTATGAAAAATCTCATCAGATCTACCTAAAGGTCAGCACACTGCACAACCAGAAAAGTTACCCACATCAAATTTCAGTTAAATCCCAAATTTTAAATGTTAATTCACTTTTTTTTTTTTTTACCAGAGTGCCAATTATATACTCAAATCTTATTTACATTATTCAATAACTCATTTATGATACATTACCTGTTTGTGTGAGTGCAAATTAGCACTTTGTTCAATGGGTTATTACAAAGCTCTCTGGCCGCTGTAGCAAGGGTGAGTGTTTTTCCAGTTCCAAATGGTCCATAAATAAGGAATGGTGCCACAAGGTCATCGTCATTGGTTTTTCCAGTAATAAAGGCTATTGCAGACTGCTGCCTTGTGTTCAACTTTTCACAGGTCGTACTACTGTCAGGAATCCTACAGTTCTGAAGGTCTGGTATCACATTTTTGGTGTCCTGGAGTAAGTCTACAGCCTTGTGCATGTTGCAGAACTTGAAGCGTTCAAGCTGGAACTGCACCTCCATTTGGTATGATTCATCTCCTTTGAGTCCAAGATCAACACAACATTGCTTTGACAATAGCAAATATATTTTGTTCTTGCTTGACCATTGTTGCATAATGCTTGCTTCATAGACCTTGGAGTTTTGATGACCAGTAGTTAAAGTTGATATTAATGCAAAGTGGACACTTTGTTTGAGAATTGTCCCCTCAGGTGTGTCCATTGTGAGATTACAAGGCATCGAAACAGCACCAAAAAGTTGTTGTGGAGGAGCTACCATCATCCCAGACTGCGTGCTGTACAATATTTGCTTTGTCAATATTTCTCCTTGAAGATTTAGGCTGGTGTAAACAAGAAATAAAACAATCAATTGTTACTTTACACAGACACTTAATAGCTAACAATGAAGAAAGAAAAAAAAGATCTTACCTTGATACAATTTGATATTCCGCTTGTTCCTCATCATACAAGAAGTGATGCATTCTTTCTTTGTAGTTCTGGCCATTTAGAGGTGTTCTACTACTGGAAAACATGTACACAGAACTAACCTGTGCTGGTTCATACTCTGTCAGTAGCTCTTCCTGTTCCTCAATCCTGGTCGAACATGGAATAATAACCTTATTGCCTCTATGCCAGCGTTCAGCAATGAGAATTGTGGCTCCTTGATTTATAGTTGGCTCCTCGGATTGTTTGACTGACTGCTGACCTGCTATTACTTTGATTTTTCTCAACAGTACTGGTCTCATGTCAAAATCTAGAACTATCCACTGTTTATACAGTCCTGGGTTGGAGGACTTGAAAAAGACAGAGATGGAATAGGTGTTGTTTTCAGTAAGAAAGTGTTTTCCAGAAGAGTAGATGCAAGGCACACCATTATCCTCAGAGAAGAAGAACGAGGCCCCTGGTTCCTGCTTCAGCAGTGCCACATGAATTAGCGATCTCTGTGTATAAACATAATTATCATTGAGCAAAGAGTACAACGGGCATGTGTAAAAAGCTCAGGAAAGCCAGCTATTATAAATAATTATACTCTAATCTATCAATGATTCATCTCAAGTAATATATAGTATAGCTATATTACTTTTATATTTATAAGAGAGCAAACATGCTTTGCATCATTTCTGTTGATCCCTAAATATGATATGCACTGCTAGTTAGACATACCAAAAGAAATGCTAGTCAGTAGAGGGTGACCAGACACATAGCACTTAAATGCAGGGCATTTTTCAGGACTTGACAATACCAGGACAAAATCAAAATTGAAACATAATAATAAATCACTGACATAATATGAGTCTGACAGAAAAGAGAGTTGAGAGCCACATTGTATGTGAAAATACAACAAAGGCAGTCTTCAAATATTTCAGTTTTAGAGTAGAGATTCATACAGCTCAGTTACAGAAAGCTGTCTATTGTACAATACTGAACAAATGATCCTCATTGAGGTTCAGTCAATAAGCTTTATAATTGATATATTTTATACAAAAGTAAATAATTTATTATACATTTCCCATGTCAAACCTCATAAAAAAAGAAAACCAATCTATTGTGGTGGAAAGAAGCAGACTGTTTGTTTGGCAAAACTTGTGATCTCTGTAGTGAAAGGAATTGGTACTAACCAAGAGAGTGTAACATGTAAAAGAAAAAAACAAATTTTTGATGTTGAGACAGTAAACCCAAAATTTTTCACAAGAATGAGGCAGTCAATTATCTCATGATTCATGACTTGGATTAGACAGTTGACAATGACACTAAGAATAACAGAAGTCATTGCACAAAGTAGCACTGCCTAATTTTACACTTTAAACCACTAAAAATACTCACTGGTGTCTCAACGCGGAAGTTCCAAGTCAAGGCTGTATCTCCTTTATCACACTTTACAGTCAGCTCTTGGTCACAAGAGATGCAAACATCATCCACTTGTTCAGACATCTAGTTTAAAATAAGACAGTCAACCATAGAGTGGTCCACAACAATTCATTTATCTTGTGACAACATAATATTAATGGAGTATTTACAGAACCAAAAAAAAACAAAGTTCTTTGAAATGTTCTCACCAAGAATGTTTCTCAAGTTTTTTTGTCAAATGTGAATTTCAACAGAAAAAGTAGTTCCACATGAATGTTTCCTTGTACTCACAATGTACTCTTCATTGCTGCTGTTTCTGTATTCCTCCATGACCCTTTCAATGTAGCTATGCCCAAAGGTTTCAGAGATTTCACCCATGCTTTTTCTTTGAGCGGCTCGCATCATCCACTCCTGCAGCTCCTCTTCAGAATGAGCTTTAGGGCAATTGATGCCATATTCACAATTTTCAGGGCTAGAATTCAATGGAAAAGTGCAGTATGCAGTTATGTATCATGTATTGCTGGGACTGAAAATGATCAGTTAGATCTGGCAACCCTGCTCTATAATTGTGCAGATATGCTGAACCCTTAACATGCTGATAGAAATAAAAATGTAAATCAATTTTTATATACACACATAAAACTTATTGGACATTTAAAAAACATGATCAGTATATCAAAAAGTACAATAAAAAAAATAAAAAGCTATTACATTGCTCTCTTAAAATATATTACTGTTGTTTGTTGCCTTTGCTGGTCCACAGATAGACTTAAATCAACTCTCTACACAAAAATCTATTTAAAATACGTATTTTAATGTCACTTGGTTAATTGACAATTTTTTATGTTTAAATCAGATTTCATTACCCCAAGTGTCCGAAATATGCTCTAAATGATCCCTACAGCAAAGACCTTCTGTGTCTTTAGTGTTTTTAGATTGTATATAAATCAATAATGTATAGAATTAATAGATGTGATCCCAAATAAATTATATGTACCCATTAGGTTCTATGTTTTAGATCAAATGTTTTTAAGAGCGTATGACACCCTATCTTCCATTGTTTTGAGATCAAGAATGTCAAAACTAGAAATGTGCCAAAAGCCTTTGGGTCAGATACAAGAGAGCTGAATTTTTTTTAAATCATAACATAGTAGAGTTTTTTAACTTTTCCCTCAGAATCAATAAAAAAGTGTGATAGAGAGGTTTATCTATTTTCCTAACCAGAGCTTAATTTGGACCGGATCCAGCCGGAGCACGATCCGGCACCTCCCAGATTTTAACAGGCACTTATTTGATTGGATCCAGCAACTTGTTTTTTTATTATTATTATTATTTTTCAGCATCTCATTTGCTTTTAGGTGTTTTGATTACATTTTGAAGTATTATATTTGGACAGCTGCATCTTTTATTCAGTTGAAATCACTGGAAATTTAGTTGTACATACAAAATTGAATGTGAAAATTGAGCGCAAGTGAGGAAGAGAGGAAATTCAAGCAAAACCCACGCTACGGCTAAAGTGTGATTTTCCGCAAAAACTGTGTCTTGTCGCCTTGGAAGATGGTAGAAAATTGGTAAAAAATAGGTAGTTGGATTTAGAGTTTTTTTAAGCCAATAAGTGAAGCTAAGCCTTAGGTAAAGAAGTCTGAGGTGGTTTCTGTGTAAATCGCGGAAGAGAGCAGCAGCACAGCAGCAGTTAGCGTAGCGAGCAGCAGCACCTGTAGCAATGATTTTAATGCAGGAGCACCTGCTTCCAACAGACAGGACATGGGAGGAGAACTATCCAGGGGACATGAGGAGGACTCAGGGACAGAGAGAAGAGAAGGTAAAAGTTCTGCTATGGACATTGAGACAGAGGCTCAGTTCAAAGCCAAGAAGAGCTGCTACTCTTGGCTTATGAAAGACAAGGCAAGCCTAGGCTGTGAAATATGTAAAAAAAGTTGCGAGGATACAAAGTTCTCCTTCTCCTTTGGACAAATAACAGGTAAGCACACTTTATATTTTCATTGCTGCTGATTCATTAAAGGAGTTATGTTATTTTTCGGGACCTGATGATTTACAAATTAAGCACTGTTCCTAACCATCATCATAAAGCAGTCTAAAAATAAATGAGGAGTAGATTTTTACCCATTACAGAGCCAAAGCTCAGCTTGACAGGTGTGTGGAGGCGGCCGCCCTCTCCACTCAGTGGTGGTGTCCTCTGAGAGTAACTGTGCATGCTTTGGGGTTGTGCAGTGGTGGTAGAAACTCTCTGGTGTGCTCAGGGTCAGATGACAAACTTTGCAGTACAAGGTGACGTTCCTGGCCTTTGCCTGCTCTTGCTCACTCAGCTGCAGGAGAAAAGATTGGACGTCGAATCCGCTGTTTTCTGCCTCCCAGAGAACCAGCTCCACCTCACTCTGGGCGGAGTGGCAGTGACCAGGCTCGTGCCAGCAGGGCTTTCTTTTCCTTACATGACTGCAGCATTCAAACTTACAGTTTGGGGGAAGAGGCCGAATCTGACTAAAGACCTCCTCTTTTTTATTATATGTGTGGTACACTAGGACTGGCTTCCATTTGTGTGCTGCATCTGATGTGCATGTGTCGTTCCACCTTTTTCCAGATAGTTTTTGAGGTCGTTTATTAAAGCACTCTTTGCATAGCTCAGTGAATTTCCCTGGAAACTGCTGGATAATGTATTCTGCTGCCTGTTGAGGTGGCTCAGATTCTGTAAGAAGTCGCATTAGTTTGTTTTCATTGATATTTCTGTCTCCAAGAAAGTTCCATACAGTGGCCTCTTCACAACTTCTGGCATTGGTACATTCATGTCCATGCTCTGTACATCCAGAGCCCTCCACAAAGTGAATACACACTTTATAAAGGATCTTTTTATGAGTGGGTCGCTTAGAGACAGGCCTCCACTGTTTAGAGGCCTTAGCTTTTGCTAAAAGGATACTTCTACCACACTTGTGCAAAACGGACTTAATTGTGTAGGATATATCTCTTTCCTTTGCTGAGCACAGCTCACAAACAACCTTTAAATCCACAAGCCGTCTGAAGTGGTCTAAAGCTTTGCCATTGTCAGGCTGATTCGGCCCCTGCTCAGACATTGCCACTAGATTACATAGGAGAGCATCATCCAATCCCTGATTTTTTTCAAAAGTCCATACGGCAGCTTCTTCATCACTTCTGGCAAAGAAACACGTGTCCCTATGCTGCATGCACCCAGAGCCCTCTTTAAAGTACATGCAGACCTTATATTGACTCGGGTTAAACTGTGTAGGCCGTTTGGAAACAGGCCTCCATATGCTGCCTCCTTTGACCTTGCAGAGCAGGATATCATATGCACACTCATGATCGACTAATCTTAATGCATATGTAATTTCCTTTTCCTTGATGCAACACTGACCACAAACAAGTTTGAGGTCGTGTGTTTCTAGGAGAGGAATCAGTCCAAAGCCATTTGTTGACATCATGTCCTTTCATACAGAAAGCTTAAGGTTTTTAAGACTCTTCAGACAGATGAAGTGCAGTCGGGGTGATCGGTAGCTGTAAACTTTCTCTGAGAATGTCTGAAAAAGAGGAAAATAGAAAGGCTCCAATGAAAACTGTTTATTAGTGCACTTCACATGGACAGCACAGTTGCACTCAGTTAATTCTCTAATATAAGCACATCATTCTGCATGTAGTAATGTAATATTACTCTGTGCCCTTATTCACAAAGCATCCTAAGGCTAAAAGTAGCTCTTAATGATGTCACTCTTAAAAAAAATCTTAGAATTTCTCAAATTTTAAGACCTCGTTAGGATAAAAGTAATTCACAAAGCATCTTAGGCCCTAAGAGAGCTCCTAAGGTGAAAAACTGACTTAGGACGAAGTAGTGAGAAGGACTTTTAAGAAGCCTAAGTGTTAAACGGAGAGAAACAAGGAGAAAGACAGAGGACAGTGAGATATTCTCTGCGACGGTGATTTAATAAGACATTACCGGCAAATGTTTATAATAACAATAATAATAATAATAATAATAATAATAATAATTATAATAATAATAATAATATTAATAATAATAAAATATATTATTATTATTATTATTATTATTATTATTATTATTATTATTATTATTATTATTATAGTGTTTCTGGGTGTTTTTTGTTCTTTTGCACCATCCACCAAGTCACATTCCTTGTATTGTTTTAAACACTAATTGGAAATAAAACTATTCTGATTCTGACTTTTCTCACACAGCGTAACGTAATAGCAGCCTTGTATTGCAGCGAGAGTTGTTTGTAATCTCCGTCCTCGTTATCACTGACAGCTGTGTCTGCGTCTACCATTAATATCAAATACAGGAAGCGGCAAAATAACCAAAGTGGACAGTTAACAACAACAAGTAAATCAATTTAATAATGTGCATGTGAAAAAAAAAAAAAAAAACTGACTGTGCTACTAATCTACATGACATAATAATGAGTGAGCAACAGATTGACAGCATTAGAATCAAGCAACCCCTCCCAAACAATGACTAACTAAATGTTTTAAATTATATTTGATAAATCTCTTGGTTTTGAATTTCCAAATCAACGTGTAATTGAAGAGTCACATCTTTGAGTCCTTTATTAATAGATAGTATTTCATCCATTAAGTACATTTTAACCAAAAATCTAATAGGTGTCACTCGCAATTTAACAAACAATTACCTCATCAAACACATCAATATGCTCATCCAAACGACATTTTCAATCATATTTTGCTCACACAGCTTGGCATCTAACAATAAATGAGATGTTACACACAAGCAATAATTGATGTTAAAGCTGTTATAGCAAAATAGCAAATAAAAGGGAAATTAATGACTGACTAAATGAAAACCATTTGGTAAAAGAACTTTAGAACATTGAAGATAATTAACAAACTGTTAAAAAAAAAAAAAAAAAAAAATACAAATAAATGAAAGTGGACTTTTTTTTCTGTTATCTTTCACCAAAATAATTTTGTACCCAACATTATTGTTTTCATCTTATTTTATGACTGTTACCGTTATTACTATTTTATTCTACTCTTATAATAATATAATGGTTGGACAGTTTTATTACAGTGGGGTTTTTTCATTAATTCAATTTTTTAGAGTGTATTATATTATTTTATATTATATCATATCAAATAATTTTATATAATATTATATTTGACTGTTAGATTTGCTGCTCAGGAATAAGACTAATAAAGATATCTCTACAGTACACAGACATGGACAACTAGGGCCTTTATGAAGCTTCCAAAACCAATCCATCAAAAATTGGATTTCAAGAAGTTCATTTGACATGTATATATCATGCAGTTATATTCTCTGTCCAGAGGGGGTGCTAAATATCAGTTCATTAATCCACAACTATTTCAAGATAAAACGTAGTCACTGAGCTAATTAGCACGTGGAAATGTCACCTGTAGCTTTACTAATTGACTAAGCTTGTGAAAACAGCAGCTATCAGTTATTAATATGACAAAAATACACAAACTGCATCTCGCTTGCATGGAGATGTTGGTAATTGGTGAAAATGGAATTTTTGCATTGACTCCAATTGTTAGCATGAGAACAAAATTTAAAATGCTGTAATGAAAAATTAAGTTTTTGAGAAAAAATTCTGATATTTCACAAATATCATCTACAATGACTCCAAAATGTTTTGTCTTCTTTAATGAACATCTAGCAAGAATGTGATAGAATAGTGTATATTTTAACATTTACATTTGTAACTTCACTGTCTAACACAATAACTGTCACCACACTGACCCCACCAACCCAATTCCTTCGAATGTCACTGACATATTGTTGCGTTTTTTTGTTTTGTTGTTGTTTTTGTTTGTTTTCTTTTGCTCTTGTTTTTTCTCATTCGTGTCGGAGCCACAGTTCTTACATTCGCACTATTATCTTATGTTATGTCTTTTTATTGTGTTGCTGAAAATTAAATATCTCCTCTGGGGATCAATAATGGCGTATTCTATTTTATTACTGTTTACAGTCAAACGTTTTGTTTGTTTGTTTTGTTTTGTTTTAGTTTTTTTGGACAGTCTGACAATGTGCTCTAGCAAGTTTAGTGTCAATTGAGCGAAAATTGTGGGATGAATCAGAGTGACATTGTTTATAGTTTGCAATAGATTTAAATCTACATTTTTGTTAATGTGGTTGATTTATTGTGAATTTTCCAAATCTTTAATTTTAGAGGTTTCCTGTAGCGCCACCTTGAGGAAGGTTGGCATGTTTTTGCAAAGGAATCTGGCATTGGACTGGACTTTTGTACATAATTTGATGATTGTTCACGCATGGAAATTAGGATTTCCTCAGATGATGAACACACAAAAGATCCTTTAAAAACACAAGATGACAACAAAAATGAAAAAAATATATGAAACAACAAAGAAATACACAAAAATAACAGGGAAATATATAAACGTATTTAAGAAAAAATTACACAAAAAGTACTACAAAAAACTCAAAATGACACCAAAAATACACAAAATCACCGAATAATTTACAAAATGACAATGAAGATAGACTCAGACAAGCATTAAAGACTTCATTCAGATTAAATAACAAAACAAATAGTTCGAACTTACTTTTTAGAACATGCAATTATTATTCAAAATCAATAAATACAAATTTAAATGGCAAAATCTACAATATTTAACACATCAAAATATTTTTTTTTTTTTAAATGAAATATTCAAAATCAAGTAAAAAAGAATCTGTCAAATAGAAAATTTCCTATTTTTTCAAGTTCCTTTTCTTCAGCAACCTGCACATACAAAAGAAGTGCAGCGTCTTATAGTAACATTCCAAGCTGTCAGCATGTGCTTCACTTACTACAATGGAGCTGGACTTATATTTAGTCTATACATGATAAATGAGCGCACTTCTTCCAAAAGTCCACAATATTCAAAATGAAAATTATTCTCACATATATATATATATATATATATATATATATATATATATATGCAAAAATAGAACTAGACAGTCAAGAAATCTGGATTTCACTTCTTAAATACAACAGATCAAGATAAAACGCGCAAAAAGAAAAAAGAGAGAGAGAAAAAAAGGATCAGGCAGTGTGTGACAGCGCTTCCTTCGCCGTTTGCACCATGTCGGATAAGGGCGGGGCTTATCGGAATCGCATCTCGAGAGTTAACAGACTGCGTTTCCATGGAAACTTGGGTGTTGTTGTTTTTCCCCAAAAGAAACGGCGTTTATAGTTACATCCCGGTTTAACTGAGCTGGGTTTCGTAAAATACCCCGCTGATAAAGGTAAGCAATCACAGCATCGCTGACTAATGCGCACATTCACGCACTAAACAAGGTTTAAACCAGGTTTAAACCTCCATTCTGCTATGAGTCAAGTACAGAATGAAGCTCAACCCGGAAGAAGCGCATCCTTCATTTAAAGCACATAAACACACACATTTAACATCGTCTCCAAGAGCTAGCCTTCTAGAAGTGTAAAACTCCCTAAAGTTCAGAAAATAGGACTCTGAGAAGTAACGGATACCGGCGGTAATGACGCAGATTAGCGGCTGTTTTTCATGATGAAGCAAAATACCTGTTCATTATCTACATAAAACGGTAGTGATTAAACCATCTGGAGGTCAATAATGAACGTACCTGTGTAGAGTGGAACAGGTTAAAACCATGCAGAGCAGCGACTACACATGGGACTGCGAATGACTGTGTTTTTATAAGGAAACACCTAGTAGGCTGTACACCGCGGTTAGGTTTCGTTTCTCTTTCTACACATCACATCCTGGATGATCGAAACTCATCCAATCTGACGAACCCTAAAGGGATCATGACATCGGGTTTAATCACGTGTAATTATACTTAACAGTCACTTACCAGCTGTGTGTAAAGCAAGGAATCTCACGATATGGAGCAAAGGTTATTTTTCCTCTTTTGCTGATAAACTATTCGATGATGACGATGACGTCAACGCCTTTCATCTCAGACAGGGATCGTTCTCGGGATTGAAGTAAACATGTGAACAAGTTACCATGGCAACAATGTCTCGATCAGTGGTTCTCAAACTTTTGTGGCTCGAGTACCCCCTTTCTCATTTCTATTTCTAAATACAAGTACATTAGTACACCAAAATTTGTCCAACTACAACATTTTTGCTCAGAATACTAACAACAACAAAAAAAACAACAACTATAGAGCATAATGATGGAATTAATGAGTGACAACACACATTTTAAAGAATCTCATTTTGTAAATGAGTAGAATATAACAGTATTTAGTGCCTCCTGAATAGATTTATTTTTATGGTTTGTATTATTTCAAGTCATCTCCCGCCTGGTGTGGGACCAAGACTGATCCTTGTATTTTCAATTCATTTTCTAATCAAGATCATTTCCATCATCATTATTTTTGATTATCATTTTTAATAAAAAAAAATGTTCCCCCTTTAGTGCCATCGCGTACCCCTAGGAGTACATGTACCCCCATTTGAGAAAAACTGCTCTAGATCACGGTGATCCATCTTATTGAAATGGCAGATCCTGTAGCATATCCAGGTATGTCCTATATTAGCCTAAACATAGCCAGGATTCCCATTAACCCAGCTCTGTTGATAATGGCCCAGATTATTAGCAGTTAGCTAGCCAGACAGCAAATGAAAAAATGAATTTGAATGAATAAAAAAATAAATAAATAATGAACAATAACCGAAACAACTATTTATTAATCCTTTTCAAACCCAAAGTTGTATTCATAGTGCATTAAAAGTGAGATCATAATAGAATTTTGAAGTTAGAAAATTATACAGACATGCAAAAACAAAGAAATGTGTCACATCTTACATCAAAGCCAAACAGAACATTATAAAGGAATAATAATCTAACATTGAGGTAAGAATTCAGATTGGGACAATACCATTGACTTCTGACTGTGAACAACCCCAATATTTTTTTCATTAATTCCTCATGGAGGTCCAGACAAGACTCCATGTCTCTAGCAGCACTAACATGTTGATGCAAAAGACAATATTTCTCTCACACAAAGAAAGCAGATTCCAGACTCTTTTCATAACAGACTGTGGAAGGAAGCCAGGAGCTTCAAATCAACTTTTTTTTTAAACTGTTCTCTTCGTTAATTTTATATTTTAGAGTTTTTAAAATATGTGTTTTACTCATATGTAGATGTACATATGCCCCAAAAATGAGGACGTTAGCATATTCTCTTTTTTATGATCATAGGAGGAGTCATTTTCCACATGTGACTTCTTGGAATGGAGATAAATGTGTCCATCAGCTGGGTAATAAAAGCTGACTGATGATTAATCTGGTTACACATTCTTCTTTTCAACAAAAATGAAAATGATTTTCAGTTTCACAGACGCCCAGCTGCCAACTCTCATTGTGTTTGTTTCATTTAGATTCATGTTGTAAGTTTCAATTTTGGTTTTGTTCATTTTGTTATCTTCATTTCGCAGGAGATGGAAACATCAACACGCACTCTTACTTTTGATTAGCAACGTCCAAAACACAAACAGTTTACAAATTATAGAAACTTTGTCCTACACGGCTCTTGTACAACGTTTCTAAAATATTTCCAACAATCAAACGTTTTTTAATGTTGATTAAAATTGATTTTCCCCAGTTTAAAGTTATTTTGTTGAGTGGTCTTTAGTGATCTAAACATGCTGCAGATTTGCTGTTCAGATTGTGATGGGTTTTTTTTCTTCTTCTTCTTCTTCTTCTAAAAAAAAAAACAAAATTAATTAAATAAATTTTAATTTAATTTAATTTAATTTAATTTAATTTAATTTAATTTAATTTAATTTAATTTAACAAGAAAGTGGGGATTTTTACAATCTTACCTAAATGTTCAATTATAAGAACATGTTTCGGTTAGTAAAAGAGTAGTTAGTGGCTAGTAAATAAGGAACATGATGGCAGTCGAAACATCTCAGGAGTTTAAATTTATTATTATATATAAATTACATTTCTTAAATGCATCCAGACAACAGGTGGCGGTAATGCAGCGAGTTGGAGGCGAACAGCCGTAAAAAGACTTTTTTTTAAAAAAAAAAACCAAAGAAGAAGAAGAGACGCGACCTACAGCACATAACCCGCACATTGCTCCTGCTCTAGCTTGGACAGCGACGTGTGTGTGGAAGGTAAACACTCGTCTCTGAGCCCGTTGCTTTACGGCCATTGGCCACTGTGAAACGCTATTTTTTTTAAAAATTTATTTCACTGTCATTAAGATGTTGTGCACTGAATCTCTAGTTCGTCCGGGTTGACACTGATCAGGCTAACCTGTTAGCATGCTAAACACAGTTCACTGCTGCTGTCCTTACGTGACTCATCCCTCTCTTATCAATCACCACTAAGGTAGTCCTGCCTGCTAGCAGCATTATCATAAGTAGCTCACAAACTGAAGCTATAGCTGCTCAATGGGTTAGTTGTCTTTAGCTAAGAGCTTGGAGCAACCTGTGTTTACATTACTTACAGGGATGACTTATGACTGAATAACGCAGGGCAGCTGTCTGCAGGCTGCTCCAACTGGCGTGGTTGGTTGAAGTAGTGGTTGGTTTTAACATGGGGCGTGTTTGCTGCACGGTAATCCACATCTAAATCTCCAAAGGAAAAGCCCAATACTATGCTTTACACCGATCGGATCGGCCGATATTTTGCATTTAATTAAATTAATGTGATCAGCTGTAATGTCTTTTCACATTCTGGAACTGCGCATGCGCGACCTGGGGTGGGTTATAGGTCGAGAGGTATGAAAACATAAATAACCTTGTTCACTCTGTTGATATTTCCAATTTAACAGCGTTTGTAATGTTATTCCAGAAATCGTTGGTGTTTAATACTGTTTATATTATCGAAGTGTCTATGGAAACGTATGAATAGACCCCGGGGCTATTGATATGGAAACATACGTTTTCCGGTTCTAGGGAGCGTCGGAGGTCCTGCTGTGCATCCCGTGCCTCCTGTGCGGTGCATTTTGAAGCTTTTCGCGCGGCAGACACTTTTGACGTGCGTCCGGCGCCTCCAACGTGGCCGACGCTGGAGTTGCGATTGTTGAACTTTTGGGGCCTATCACGGCGCTTCAACCAATCAGGTGCGTTCCCCAAACGTGACATATTCAGAATAATGCGAAGAAGAAGAAAAAAAGCGACTCTCGTCCGAGCAGAGCTCTGGTGAATCCAGAAATGGCGCAAATAAAGCCAAGTCACTTTCTCGATAATATAGAGTTGATGAACGGGGGCCGGAGGTGGCGTGTGCAGCAAGGAACATCCATTCACCCACACTTGTGCACACACTGAGTCACACCAAAATACATCTGACCAGAAACACAGCCTTCTCCACACAATAATGCTCCCCACCACTTCACAGTCACTGGGTGAATTATAAACGTAACTGATCGCCACAACATCATCCATTCTATGAACACCACCGGCAAAAGAGAAGCCCCTCCCCTCGACAGGCTGGACGCGCTTCTCGAGCATCTTTGACACTGGTGACATGCGTCTGTATTCAATGAGCGCAAGCATCCAACAATCCGCGAGGCACAATTTTGACATCCGAAACGTGTTTGGTGTGAACGTACCATTAGGATCCTTTCTTTCGCTAACGTGGGTTCGAATCTCTTTTTTGTCATATATATTTTTTCATTTTAACATATTTAACATGGCAAATTACACCTTTAAAAATACATATACGAAAAAAAAATAAACATTTTAAGATATTTCCTGGGTAAGGGTTACGGTTAAAAAATACATATATGAAACAAATAAACATTTTAGGATATTTCCTGGGTTAGGGATAGGGTTAGGGCTAAAATAAAAGGGTTAGCGGGGTAGCTAAAAATAAATATGAGCTAAAATAAAACGAAACTTTAAGTCACGTGGTGCACCTATCACGTCACCTAAACTGGCCAGTGAGGGGCCACTGCGTCCACGTCACGTGGTCTAAAATGGCTAATGAGGGGTCGCTCAATACGGATAGAGTAATATTTGCTTGTATATAATTTTTTGTAGTATCTGTACTTGAGTATTATATTTGGGGGACACTTTTCAATTTCACTGGACTATTAAATAAATAATACAAGTGGGTAGGACTAGAAAAGTATTTGAACGTGAGTATCTTTAATGAGAAGATTATCAAATATGCTTTTATTTATTATTATTATCCTGCTATATCACATCCATTCTGTGAAAATTGAAGTCAAACACCCATTTTTCATGTATTATATGTACATACACCTTAGGCTCTGAAAGACTCACACTGTTCAAAACAGCATCATCGCCGTAAAATATTGAACTGTTTTTTTAAAGGAATAAAATGTTCAATGTATTAAAACCAGAGTAAAAATAATTTTCAAATGACAGTTTGTAACTTCGATAAAGTCTCTTACCTGCAGTAGCAATGTCTCGTCAGAAGCTTTTAACATACACACCTATTGTTTGTTTAGCTTCTAAATAGTTCTAATAGCTTCAAACTGTTTCCTGTGTTGTACATGCATCTATCTATCTATCTATAGATAGACACCTTTTATTTAAAAACCAAAATTCCACAAGTGTTATGAAAGCTGATATTGTAGGTTTTATGTTTTTAAAGCTGATTTGCAACAACAACAGCAACATGGTTAGTGTCTTGTGGGATTTATGCTGCTCATTTAAATTTTGTTTGGAAGTCTTCGATTGTACAGAACAAGGGTGTCCAGAGGCGTAGGCGGCGGGCGGAATCGCCTACTACTCTTTTTCTAGCCGTCTTCTACTCTTAAACATGTTCAGAAATTATTCCTTACCCCTTTAGCATGAAATAATATCTATAATATTACGTGAATATCTGTAAAAGTCAGGTATTTGCTATTACCTCTGTCTGCTAGCGAATAGCATCTCCTCTTCACTGCGCAGAATAGCTGCATCCCAACCGAACTCTGGGTTACCAGCGCCCTCTGCTGGTCGAAACAAATATCTAGCGGCTGCAAGTGAAAGAAAGCAATAATTATCTAAACATTTCCCAAATGATATAATAAATCTTAACATCCACAACATTACTGAATTCAACTAAATTAAATAAACATTATCTTTATGAAAGATTCAACAAAGAAAAGAGTCACTGGTAAAAATAATTCACAGACCAAATTTTTAAAAAAGTAGATTTTGAAGGGATTTTTAATTCTTCTCTATGGAATTGAACATGTATATATATATATATATATATATATATATATATATATATATATATATATATATATATATATTTTTTTTTAAAAAAACATTCATGTTCAATATCATCATGAATCATGATGTCCTGCTTCTAGGGTACCGGGTTACGAAAATCACAAATGTAAGGGTGGACTGTATGTAAGATACATTATGTGCTTGTGTTAGATCTATTATGAATATTAATGTGCATTGATACAACTAAATATATTACCAAAACCAGCTACAAGCAAACCACACAAAAATTGTTAATCGTGCACATATTTTACAGTGCCAGACAGCATTCTACAGAGGACTACTAAGAGGCCAAGAGCCCATACTACTGGTATGCTATTAGTTGGTACATTTTCAACTGGAAAGAGGTAAACTAATAATGATCCTCAGTTCTTTGTCGTCATTATTATGGATACTATGCTCACTGTCTGCAGCAACATGGAGCTCTGGAGCAGCCGCTCTGTTTATAAAGTGGATTGGCGAATGCAACAGCGTGCATCGGCCGATGCCGATACACATAAATCCCGCAAAAATTGGCCAATGAATCGGTCGATCACTAATGTATGTATATATATATATAATTGTTTCTCAGCACTATTCTTAGTGACACTTACACTATAAAAGGAACTTGCTTATATACATGTATGTTTGTTTATATATATATATATTTGGTAAAGATGTCCCGATCCGATCACGTGATTGGAAATCGGGCCATCAAGACTCAGATATATATGTATGTTTATTATCATTATAGGGGTGAGCGGTATACCGGTTCATACCAAATACCGGTAAATATTTTCATTATGATGTACATTTTTTGTATACCGCCGTACCGGTATATTGATTACACAACGTTCGGAATGCTACGCCGCGTCAGACCGGAGCCTT
The DNA here is from genome assembly GCF_900634775.1 of Gouania willdenowi. Classification (NCBI taxonomy): domain Eukaryota; kingdom Metazoa; phylum Chordata; class Actinopteri; order Blenniiformes; family Gobiesocidae; genus Gouania; species Gouania willdenowi. Next base: position 17,640,110 of record NC_041053.1, read on the forward strand.
TTCAATGTGGAGTACTCACCTGGTTTTTATTACAATTTGAATAACATAAATAACCGATCTCTGGAAATGTAAGAATCGATTCATAATCGTTAACAGTAAAATCCTGAATAATCAATCTAAAAGACTGGCTTGGCCTACCTGTGCAACATCATTCACATCCCTCTATTAATGCATTTCTTGGAAAGATGATCACAAGCTATCAAACACTGTTCTACCTTAGTAAAAAAAAACTATCCTGGATCAGTCAAAGCTCATGCATTTGCAAAGGACAGCCTCACTCCCTAATAACCACAGTGGCTCAAGAGATGGGACATTTTTGTGACCCATTGCTTTTTCATAACCCACAGCATGTCTTCAGCCGTAGGCCATTTGTGGCAAATCATTGTACATATACTATTGTAAAATTGCAAATGGATCTGTGTTATATAAAGGTCTTTCAGCTTGTGTATGAGTGGCATCATCTGTGCATCACTATGACCTAAAAACTTGTGTTGAAGGATTTCTGATGTGATATTTTGGTGTTCTGGTTTGACCTCGAATGACCCTGCAACCACTATCTTCTTGATCTCTGTTTAGATCCTAGTATACTAGTATAGTTTCTTTATGCAAGAAGATCCCACTCATAGTCTTGCTTTCTCTGGCAGAGATTTGTCTCTCCTGATGTTTATATGTCGTTCCATATTTTCCTGGTCGTGTAAATATCTTTAATTTGAAGTGAGTTGTTTAATAGGTTTCCCTGCACAGTGAGTATGTTGAATGGCCCAACTTGTCTAATGATTGTGCACTCTGTGACTTACCCTTATCAGTGTGTTGTATAATATTACCTATCAGTAGACCGTTGGGACAGCCTAGTCATAAGTTAAAGGCAGGTTTGTGAGTAGAAACAGTTCAAAGTTGAAGAGAACAAGGCCACCTTTTCTGTGACAGTAGTTTGTTTGCCTATGTTAGAATCCTAAATCGTATCCTGCTCTCACATTTATTGTTCATCTTTATTTGCTTAACCAATTCAGGGTCACAGGGAGCCGGAGCGTGCAGTATAGCACACAGACACTAATTAGCCACAACTAGGGATGCACCAAAATAAAAATTCTTAGCCAAAAAATGAAAATTAGAAAACGGAAAAGCCGAAAAAAATTATGCCAATTATTAGTAGCAGTACCATTGCATTTACTGTGTACTGACCTCAGTCAAATCAAGGCATTGCAATTGCATGACTATGCAATCAATGACAGAACAATGAAAATATTTATTTAGCACAAACATTTCAACAATGCGCAATATAAAATAACATGTTTAGCTTTAAACTGGGCTGCTGAAAGTTAGTCAAATTAAATGTTATCTAATAAAACACTGTGCATTTCAGTTCATAGTGAAGAGCAGCTTCTCTGTTTCATTACAGTGAAGTCTGTTCTGCAGCACTGAACAGTCTCTCTCTGTCAGCACTCTGATCTTATTTTCCTGCGCTGTGCGCTTCTTTGTCTCCAAGCAGGTCCTCTGCATCCATCGCAGTGTGGATCAATTCTTTTGCGTGCTGTTTTATTCAGATATCTAAGTAATGATTTTTATGAAGTGGCTCAAGTACAGTCGTGATAAAGTACAGAAAATGCCAATAGATCTTGGTGAAACGTGTGCTGGAAGACTCTAAAGCTACATTCAGACTGCAGGCGAATGGACGCAAATCAGATTTTTTTTTTGGCCATGTGTGACTTGTACTTGATCTGTTAAAGACAGTTTGGGGGCGGTGTGTAGCTCAGTGGGTTGAGCGCCCGCCCCATGTACGGAGGCTGTAGCTCCTCACCTGCAGCGGGTCCAGGTTCGATTCCCGGCCTGGGACCCTTTCCTGCGTGTCATTCCCTGCTCTCTCTCACCCCCTTCCTGTCAAGCAACTGTCATATAAAGGCCACTAGAGCCAAAAAAAGACAGTTTGAAATGCACGAAGCCGATTGTTTTTTTTCCCCAAATTTGACCCAGACCACTTTCAACGGCCGGATCACATTCTATCCGACCTTAAACGTCATAACTCTGCGTCCCAATAGGAGCGCAGGATGGCGTGAAAAGTAGACAGTGGAAGGAAAGTGAGGTTTTAGAATTGATAAATATTTATTATATTACCCATATTATCAGTACACACGCAGAGACAAGAAGCCTCCGTATTTACTTCCATAATTCTATTTCTGTAAACACAGTGCGTGCCTGCGTGCACAGATAGTACCTCAGGACCTGTTTTGCACATGCGGGTCCCTTCTTGGTCGCATTGGGTTCATTCTCCAAACTGATAGAAGTCACATTTAATGTGTGATATGAACGAGGACACAAACTTGAAGGTTTTAATAGTTAAATGTCCAAAGTCAAACAAACTAAACCTTGTCTGTTGTTTTGCAGAGCTGATGTGATGCTGAAGGGTCTGGCTTTGGTCTCCTGAGCCTCTCATGGCTGTTGCCACCATGGACCCTGAGTCAGCGCGGACGCCTCAGCCACAATCTGCCCTGACCAAAGGGGGACGAACTCTGATGTCGGCTTCGGGCTTGAGCTCCATGATGAGCCAACAAGGAAAACACTACATGTGTGGTTCCATGGCAGCTTTTACCAATATTGTGATAACCTTCCCTATCCAGAAGGTGCTGTTTCGCCAGCAGCTCCACGGCGTGCGGGTCACAGAAGCCGTGCGGCAGCTGCAGACGGATGGGTTGAGGAATTTGTACCGAGGTCTGCTGCCCCCACTTCTCCAAAAGAGCATCACAGTGGCCATCATGTTTGGCCTGTACGAGGACTTTTCTCGGGTGTTGCTGGACTGGGCTGGTGGCAGTGGGGCGCCAGAGCTGCTCACACGGAGCTTTGCTGCATCTTTGGCAGGAACTGCAGAGGCCCTTTTAACGCCGTTCGAGCGAGTGCAGACCCTCCTACAAGACCACAGGCACCACGGGCGCTTTAACAACACAGCCCATACCTTCCGGACACTACTGACCGAGTACGGCATCAGAGAATGCTACCGTGGCCTGGTCCCCATTCTCCTACGTAATGGCCCCAGCAATGTACTCTTCTTTGGGCTCCGGGGCCCCATTAAAGAGCAGCTCCCAAAGGCTAAGAGCAAGGCCGGTCACTTGGTGAATGATTTTGTGTGCGGGGGTGTTCTAGGGGCTGGCCTTGGCATTATGTTCTTTCCAATAAATGTGGTGAAGTCTCGGGCACAGGCTCAGGTGGGCGGAGCCTTCAAGACTTGCAGCGAGGTGCTGCTAACAGTGTGGAGAGAGAGGGGCGGCAGTGTGGCTATGCTCTTCAGAGGTGCCCACCTCAACTATCACCGGTCACTGATCTCCTGGGGGATTATCAACGCCACCTATGAGCTGCTGCTCAAGCTCTTTTAAAATATGGGGGGAAAAAGATAAATATCTGAGAATGCATTCAAGAAAGAAAAATGTCAGAGTTGAGGGCGATGGCCTGCTTTAAGAACCTAGAAACTAAAGTTGTCTAATGGTGGTTGTGGGACAGGGAATCTCTGACTGGAAAATTGCATTAAAGTTGCACTTCTGACATTGTTCCATTTTTTATTTCAAATTATAAAAGCATGGCACACACACGTTGGCCTTTGTACAGCTAGTCCATCAGAAATGCCCTGGTTTGCTAGCTGCGCCAAAATGTGGGGCAAGTCGTACTCCAGCAGTATTTTCCCTTTATTTCTGAATCAACTGCTTTGTCAAAGTAGCTGTTTTTTGTCTGTTGGTTTCTGTTAAATTAAATCCTGCCTCTTAAACTGTTTTCTGCATTCAGCCATTAAAATATCCCAAAACATCTTATCAGTGAGCGTGGTGAACCCCTTTATTCCTCTATTCGATGACACAATGCCCAAAAAACAATCTTTTGGCCAATTTTTGTAAACATGTGCTTCATGTGAATGTTTTCTCTCCCAAGTGCCCAATTTTGTCATTTGTCACTAAAACGTGTAATGTAGGCCTCTTTTACAAAGAACAGGGACTGACCAACAACACTTTGCTATATACTGCTGCATTTGTTGGTTTGTGGTCGAGTGCACCTTCACACATGAGAAAACAAAAGTGCTCCTCTGTGTTTGTGTCCTTTGTATAAACCCATTGCCAGTTTTTGATTCATGTTTTCCCTTCCCTCGCTGCACACTTTGATATAATCCTCTATCACGCTTGCGCTACTCTCTGCCTGTAACATCTGTTGACATAATAGGTTCAGATTTCAAGGCTGAGTAGCTGCAGTCGCCACACAGTGGCATGATGGCCTGCCGAGGAAAGGCTGCGGCACAGCCGCTAGAGGGAAAGAGAGAACACTGAAGCTAGAGCTGCCATGTGAAGCTGTTACTTAAAACCTTTCACTATGATCGTTTCAAGTGTTCTCTGTTACATGAGATGTTCTGAGAATTTTCCTATGTTCGGTTTTCAAATATGAAACTTGTGTAAAACACCTTCCTGTAAAGAAAACAGCTTGCAATCACGACTGAAAGCACAATAAATCTGTCCTAAAAATTATTTAAAGATGCCATTAAATGTCTTCAAACTGCATGAGTGAGCAGATATGTGAATGAACTTGGTTCACCTTAAACAAAGAAGTCATGTTTAACTTATGAAGCCTCCAAATGTTGTGAAACTGAGGAGTTACGTGACCTTTGTGCCAGTCCACTGTACACCTGAGTCTTATGTGAACAATGTGACTCCTCTCCAACCAATCCCTTTTTTTTTTTTTTTTCACAATCGATCACCGAGACAACTGTGCTTTGTTGAAGTGAAATACATAAGCACTGGTTTGTAATGATTGATGTAAGCAACAAAAAAGTGACTCCGCTTTAGTTCAAACTCTGTGATCATTGGAATGGCTTCGGCAGCAGAAACCACTGCTGTCAGGTCACATTTTGTGTCTGGGGTCATTCAGAGTGTTGGCCTCTAGATGACTCTTATCAGAAGTCAAACTACGATAAAGATCAGGTTAGGAACAATCTGACTCGAGGACTTTGGTTCTGTACCTAAAATAGCATCTGTATTTCATCTCATAACCCGTTTGGTGAACATTTTATCTTTCTTAATGTCACAAATTGAGGAGATAAACTATGATTGTATGATCACCTTGTGGAGGAAACGTAACTAAGCACAGGAAAATGTAAGAAATATTCTGAACATTCTTTGTAAACTTGAACGTCAACCTGGTGAAAAAATTCTAAAAATGACCAATTCACCAAGAACAGGACACACACACACACTGTTACTCTATCTGCCAAGTTAGAGACTAATGAAATGAATGCATGTAGCTTAGACTGTGGGAAGAAACCATACCTGTAATTGTTTAGGGGACATTTAATCTTCATGTAAGTTATCATCACTAACCTTTCCTTCACACCATTTCTGTGGGAACTGAAGAAAATTCCTGTAGTTAAGTGAACACCCTCCTTAGTTCTGTAGGAGAAATTTAGTATGTGTGGTCTTTCTAAATGACTATTATACTATTTCTAGATGTTTATTTTTTAAATACAGTGTAAGCTATTTTATCACAAATCAAACAGTTTTAAAAACAAAAGTTGATCCACAGATTTTATTTTGAAATGCCAATATATATAGAGAGATATTTGCACCACTAAGGAACAATTTGAGTTATTTTAACCAAAAACATCTTTATTTGTATACGATCTATTACACACGTTGCAGACTTAACTCTGAAATATTAGCATCAGGAATCAGGTGAATAATTCTAAGTTAGGACAATAACAACCCAGTTACTCTGCAGAGTTCATTGGTGTTTCTAACTAGGTTTTAGGAGTATAAATGGTGTATGTGTGTGTCTGTGTTATCCTTGCAAAAAACTGGCATCCTGACCAGAGTGTAGCCAAAATCAGCTGCGACCTGACCAACGTCTGCCAACATACATTATAAAGCAAGTATAGATGATGATCAAATGGCACAATACATTATAATGAAGTTTTAACATGAAAACAAATGCATATTATGCAACATTGTAAATAGAGTGTGGCGAAGATGGTTCTTCCCACAAGAATCAAAGCATTTACTGTAAAACCCTTTGCCAGCTTTTCTTAGTGTCATGTGTTACAAATGTAACAAAAATAATAATAATTAGAGAAGCTTAACTTTATGCAGTGTGATCACGAGTATGATGAACCTCATCAGTTTGCTGATTTTCTTTCCTTGTACTTTTTTTTGTTGTTGGAAGACCAAAGCTGAGCAGGAATTGCACACAAAAGCTATACTTGTGAAGATGCTGCAAAGCAACACTAGGCTTCCAAATTCTTACATCAACCCATTTTTTTTTAACAATTTAGTTGTAACCCATTATCTTTTATGGCAGAATTTGACACTTAGCATCGTGGCAAATACACAATTTGTCATTCTACAGTGGTTTTGTCAACATCAGTGGCCCTACTGATATGGATAATATGTGTAAACCTTTGAGGTTTATACTTTTTGGAATTTGGTTTTAAAAAAACATAGAGCAGCATAAAGAGTTTCAACAGACATATCCCAAACAGTTGACAATCAGAACATTGTCATTTCTTCCATAAAACTAAATTTCTCAGTTCATAAGTCTAACTGAACTCGATTATGAAAAAATTGCCGACTGTGTAGAAATAAGTTCCCTCTGAATACGAAATACTGCTCTTACACTTTATCACCCACAAATGTAGAAATTGCTGACACAGACACTCTTAGGTGTTGAAATTATCCTAATTGGCATCAGGCAACACTCTTGTGATATCACACAGGCCAATGGAAACTGTAAACTCTTGTTTAGCTTTTGCATGGTTGCTTTTTTCTTTCCTACCTGGCCTCGATCAATATTTTGGAAGATTAAAATGACTTTTTATCTTCTCACCAGCTACTGTATAACCTAGCAGTGATCAATTTGTATAATCAACTGCTGCCTGATTCAGATCATTTACCTACCTGTACTTGTTTTAAATTGCTCAAGAAGATCCTTCCAAGCGAAATGGCTTATCAAATGAATCGGCACCATGTGGTTAGTTGGTTAATGAAGATTGTACATCAGCAAACTGATCAAACAATGTAATCCTTTTACTGACATTTCACAGACATCAGTATAGACAGGAGGGGTTATATTGACAAATGCGGATGCCATGCAACTTTGCAGAACGTTGCAATCAATAATACAGAAAGTTTTTTTTTTCCCAGAACAAAGACAAAATCCAACATTCCCAACAAAAAAAGGGCTTCCATCATATTCAAACAAACATAATGCAGCTGCTTCCAATGTTAACATACATAAAAAACTACAGAATGTGGGGAGTTGAGGAGTTTGCATAGCAGTAAGGTAAGAACAGAATAGGACACAGAAATATAAATGTGTATCTACAGCAGTCAGTCCATCTCTCAGTCTGCATGTTAATAAGGAAGCCATTTTTCTGAGAAGGAAACCAAAACAGAGAGTAGTTGTGGCTCAGTGTCTTAAGACTTTGGATGTTTGCTACATCTAGACAGAGTTTAACAGTCACACTTGTGCCAAGTTGAAGATATTTTATAACATATAAATAAGGTCCACTGTTTTTCTGCCTAGGTTTTACTCTTTCCCAGAAAGTATAGATGAAGTGACTTTCACATGAGAGCTAGAAAAATGTTACTGATACTATATATATTCAGGTTGTGATGGCGTATCTGAGAAGTTTTTTGAGTCTGTTTGAGGGCAGAAAAACACTGTAGACAAAGGATTTGTATCTCATAAAAAGGTGCAATCTGTAACAGTCAAAAATGTGCTCCCTGCTGCGTAATGGTAGCGATTTGTATTCCATTAAATGGGCCTGTTGTGTTGAAAAACTAAATCCTTAAAAAGGTGCAAAACCTGCACGTATAAAACAAATCAGTTAATCACTGAATATCACAATTATCATAACGCAAACGTGCTGTCATTTGTTAAGAAATGTTCTGTTATACACATAAAAAATGACATTTTACAGATTACACCTTGTGCAGTGGAGGAATCTTTAAAGCAGCAAAACACAACTTATTAATACTGTCTAAAAGAGTAGGGCTAAAGTACCAGTGACATCCATAGTTATTTTTCCTCACCAGAAACTATGGAGCAAAGATCATGGTGCAAACATTGTAAAAATAAATACATAAATACGTACATGGGTAATTCATCCTTACATACATACACATATTGTATCATAAAATTAGAGAATATAAGATAATTATAAAATAATATGTACAAATGCATAGCCCAAAAAGAGACCGAGCAATGAGTTTGTTTGTTTTTTTAAAATCGTATACTTTGTTGGTCTTTCTTCAGTGTGTGTGTTTCCGTGTGGCTCTGTGTTGTGTGGGAATGTGTGTGCTGTGGTGTGCATGGCACTTACTGTACAAGAAAATAGGAGTTACACACTAGATATCTCTGTGCTGTTGTCTCTGGTCTCGGCTCGAGGGTCAGTGGTTTCTTAGTGGTTAAAGTTTCACAGGTCAAAAGTTGAGAGGTACTTGGCCAGGTGCGTCCGACGGCTCAAGAGTGCGTGTCCGGAAGAGTTGAGTGAGTGAAAATACAGATGAGATGAGCACGGTGCAGCGTTTTGCCAACAACCTCACCCCGTCGCATTCCCCTTGACCCTGTACAGACCCGGTGAGGCTCTTCACCACAGCACCAGTTCCCGCTGTCTCAACTGCCCCGACAAATTCCCGGTACAGACTGACTATCTCTTTTAGCTTGTCCATCGCATCCTGGCCATCGTCGTCCTCATCCCTGTGTGCCAGACTTGGATTCTGGCAGGTGTCACAGCCAGAGCAGGCGTTTGATCGCAAACAGGCTGCAGAAAGCTGAACCAGGGCACTGAAGCTGTTGGATAATGACCGCAGGGCTTCATCCGGTGCCCATCCGACACGTGTGGCCCGTTGACATCCAGATGCTAGTCGTCGAGCCTCTGCTTGTAGAAGAGTTCTTTCTGCCTCAGTCATGACGTTACTCACCCCTGTGCAGTTTAGATTTTGTTTAGGTTTAGATTTTAGGGTCATACTGTCCTCAGTTCCATTATGATTTAGGTCAGGCTCTAATTCTATGGCATTGCTATCCCTCTTTGAATCTTGTGTTGTCTCCAACGCACCCCTCTCTAAGATGAGAAGAAGTTGATCAATATCTTGACCCAGGGAAGCAAATCCCCCTTTCAGCCCTCCATAGTTCTTGTTGGTGAGTGAACGAAGAGAACCACCAACTAGAGTTGTGGGTGATCCTGGAAGAGAAACTAGAGGGCTAAGCTCAGAGGAAGCAGAGGAGAAAGTAGACAATGGACGAGGGTTGTCTCTCAGCAATGAAAAAATGTTAGACTTTGGAGAGGGTGTTGTTGGAGAAGGGTCAGCGGGTACAGATCGGGGAGGTTTGGGGCGTATTCGGCGGGAAAACTCATATACTGTGAGCTCCTCATCAAAGCTGACACCGTCCTCAGTGTCTCCACTGAAACAGTTGGCGTAAACAGTGCGACAGCCACAAGGCTCTCGTTGTTGGGGAGGAGTCCCATCTGCTGCCGAGGAGGTTGGCGAGTCACCTCCAATTTGCATGTTAGACACGCCTCCTAGCCCTACTGCTGAATGAGGTCTGGACTGAGGCTGCTCCGAAGATACGCTGCTGCTATGCACACTGTTTTCTCGAAAGGTGAGATTAGGGTGTGATCCATTTGTCCCATTGGCCCTTTTCATGCGTGAGGATACTTCCTGAGCCTCTCTGATGGTTGCAATCACAACCTCAGCCCCATCGTCTAGAATGTTTTCTTTATTTCCTGATTTAGAAACTAAAGAGCCTTTTTCCTTCACCGGAGTTTTGTTTAGGTCAGACAAGCCACTGGCTACTGACAAACCAGAGCCAAACCCAGATGTGTCTCCATTAATCGAGGTCGTAGAAGGATAATCTAGAGTTCCAAGAATTTCTTGGGAGCGGGTCATGTACCACGGGAGAGCCTGGATCTTACCTCTCAGAGCAGAGGCTGAAAGTCTCCCTCCGAGACTGGAGGAGCTGGTTCTAAGATCCAACCCTGACCCAGATTTTACTGGTTCTCTGCTTTCTACGCTCCCAACCCCTTTGGAGGTTGTTGAGGTGAGAGAGGTGGTGAGGGTGAGTGGTGCATCTGTGTTTTTGGGTGATAGACTCTCATGGCTCAGGGAGACCCTTTTTGGTCCAGACGGAATGCTGCCATTGCGACTACTCCAAGGAATGATCCCATTTGGTGGAGTGACTGGATCCTTAAAAATCTCTTTGCTTTGATCTGTAGGGGAGACTGGAGAGCTGGTTGGTAGAGATAAAGGATGCAAAATGGTTTGAGATGTGGGTTTGGGAGGCACTGGAGGGGGAACGGGAAGCTTTGCAGTTGAATTGAGGTAAGGAATGGAGGGTACGTATGGTGGCTTTTTTATTGACCAGTCAGAACCATTTATTTTCTCCTCAACTTTAGATAATTTCTCATTGGAAAAGTGTGCTTTGGAATTCACCTCAACTCCGCCCCCATAAGCTAGACCTGTACTCCGCCTGGGGCTGCTTTCAAGGCTTTGGGTCTTTTCCTCAGCTTGTGAAGTCTTTATTGGTCGTGGTGGTTGCGTGTTGCACCTTACAGCTGTGATCAAGGATGATGACAGAGGTAATCCACCTGATGTAACAGACTTGAACTCCATGGTTTCTGGCTCCATTTCCAGGAGTTCTGAAGATAAACGTCCAGAGGCGTCCCCATTGCACTGTGCGTAGGATCTCCTATGCTGGGGTGACTTGGGGGGAATAATTTGAGGCTTTGGAGGTAGCTGAGGCTTGGGTGCGAGTGGTGGTTTGACCTTAACTTCTGGTTTCTGGGATGATTGAGGATTGGCTTGTTTGGTAGTGTGTTGATTATGGGATGCCACAGGTGTCGCAACTTCCTTCTTAATTTTAAAGGACTGAGTCTTATTAGCAAGTGGAGGTGGTGGCTCTTTCCCTGCTTTAGCTACAACACCATTCCAGTTTCCACTTAAACGATTCGCATTCCGCCGATCAGCCAGCTCCGTTTCTGAGAGAGATAGAAAAAAGGTGTAATTACGTGATACAAAGACTCCTACTGATTGTTATTACATTTAATATACATTGATTGGACAATTAATCTGATGGATTGATCAAAATCCAACTTCCAACATGCAATAGACATACCTGACAGATCAGGAACAGGAGGAGTTAATCTGTCCTGTGCATCAAAAAACTCATCTTCAGACTCTGAAACATTATCTTTGACCAAAAGAGCTGCCTTAGGGTTGGGTGACGGAGTCAGATATAGACTCTCTTCATCCTTTGAGAGGCGGTGTTCAGCTTGTTCTGGTTTGCATCTTGGTATTGAACATGTCCTGATGGGAACTTTTGGCGGGATCTTCTTTTTCTTAATGGGTGATCTTTGAAAGGGAGTTGTGTCAATGACTCTGAGATCCCTTGAGCTAGGAATTCTAGAAATGCGTCTAAGCCCCTTTAGTCCAATATCTTCTTCCTCCTTCTCCTCATCATCATCATCATCAGTAGTAGCTTCAGAAGGGCTTGGTAAATAATCAGTCTTAGAGAGATCAGCAAAGCAAAGGCAGGAGTTGTCATTGCCACAATAATTTAGATTGGTGGGCCGGAGTGGCCCTTGGTGCCGTTTTGGCTCTAGGAGGTAGGGTTGATGAACATCCAAATTTTGGAGGTTCTCGTGTGCATGTGATCTACGAAGAACATCTGAGTGAGTTGGAGCTTTAGCTGTAGCACTGCTCTCCTCTAGGGCTGCACTTAGGGAGCTACTGGATAAACTGGAGAAGCTGCTGGTGACCCGAGGATCAGTGTGGTACCAAGTGGTGTCTAGGTTCATATCGTCATCCAGGGCACTGCATTTATGCAGTCCACTTCCTGATGCTCCAGCCTCTGCCTCACTGTCGCTTTTCACACCATCTGCTGTCACTATTATTTTCACTTCCTGTTTGCCTTTATACTCTTCTCTCTCTCTTCTCTCTTCCTCCTTCCTCTTTACTTCCTCTTCCCTTCGTTTTCCTTCCCAGTCCTGACTTGCTGGATCTGGGCATTTGTAGCTCTGAGAATCCATGGGGTCATCATCATCTGTTGAGTCATCTGAGTCACTGCAGCAGCGAGAAACATAACCTAAAAACAACAAACACAAAATTTAAAATATATGATGGATAACTGGGTTTGTTGAATTAATTAACAAAATGCTGCATCATGATTGTATCATGAGTTTCTTTTTATCCGTATCCAAACTGGATGGTGACATAATGTATATTATACATCAACATGTGATGAGGATAAATGCTATCAAAAGGCCAAGGGCAGAAAGTGAGTTAAAGTGAAACAGTTTTTGCTCACTTGATAGGGATTCATAGGACACGCCCTCTATAACGGCGAACTTCCCACACACACCTTCTTCAGCAGGTATCCGGTGCACCCTCACTTTTGGGCGCCCCAGACGGAAGACACTAACACTTGGATCCACCAGGAGTTTGCAGTAGCCTCCCAGCAGACACCCTAAGTCTTTGGCTGCCAGAGTGTCCATCAGTAAGGCAAATGGCTGAAGAGGGGAGAGAAGGGAATTAAGGAGCAGATAAAAAAAAGGGTAAGAATGAAGTGGTAGATAGAGGGAGAAACAGGAACATTGGTGTAAGTCAATTTGCAACATATAGCTCCCATAAAACCCAGAGAGCAACAGTCTGTTGTACAGTGGCAGGAAGAATGCATAACCTATATTTACTCTTGCGTGAGGTTTGGTGTGAATATGGTGCAGTGAGTAACTATCCATTTTATCAATTTTACATGCCTGCCATGTCTTCCATACCTTCATGTCATGCAGAGAGATCCGAAGCAGGCTGACTTTGTCTGACTCTGAAAGCAACTCCACTCGGCTGATGCTGCTGAACTCCACCAGCGTAGAAATCACATTGAGCTTGTGGTTGATGACCTGGCTCATCCCATACTTGGCTCCTACAAGCAAACTGACCAACACCTCTCTGTCCTGAAGCTGAATGTGGTTAAAGAGAGAGCAAAACAAGATAAGAAAACAATGCAATTGGAGTAGATCACATCGTATAACGAGTCCTAGGATCAATTACAATGAGTTTTTAGTTTTATGGTCCAGCTTTCTGCTAACACTTACCATCATTGTTGCTGTATATGACCGCCCCCCATAGGAAATGAGTTCTCCCAGCTGAGTGAGGTAGGCCAAACGAGCCTGACTGGCAGATATTACCTACAACACAGATGCACATGGTGAAAATGACAGAGTAAGACAGGAAAACAGACCAGACACCTTCATCAATCTGTCACAACCCAAGTTAATGTGTCATTAAACCCTGAGGTTGGTTTAGGCTGGAAATTCCAAAATATGCATTGACTATGGGCAGAGCTTCTGGATCAGTTAAGATACCCCCATTTTGTGACAAAAGTTGCCTCCAAAACGTATTCGGTCTCCATCTCAGCCAATAGCAAAATTTTATTGTAATAGCTGACTTTCAACAGAACAAAAGGGGTTTGGTTTCACTTTAATTCTAACAGATGATAATTTCCGTCATAGCTTAAATCCACAACATTTTTTCACCTAACTAAAATTAGACTATTTCTAAATGCAAGCAAATCCGCTGTCATTAACTGCAGTGTATAAATCTCAATCATATAAAATCTGTCAAGCATCCAACAGTCGGCATCTACGGTACCTTCTGCCGAGGCTCCAGCAGAGACTGGATTTTTTTCAGGTGGTAGCTGATGGCTTTCCTCAAGTCCTTTTCCCTCATGTTGCTGAGCAGTGTGGGAGATATGAAACTGTCCAGGCCGAACTCTTTCCTAGTAACATCAAAAACAAACATGATTAATTTTAAAACCATCCACTGACCTGCTGCAAAACATGTCAAACTAATTCAGGGTTCCTTTATTTACACACAGAGTTAAATAATTGGCTTTGCAAATATAAAAGCAGTGTCCAATGCAACACATCATCACACAATAAAACATGCATACAACAACCAGGCATTATAGTTGTAAGGTCACAGCTGGAGTTCTTGGCCACAGTTACTGAAAAGTTTCTATGGGTAGGGTTTTGTTACATCCTGATACAGTTTTTTTTTACTTATGAACAAACTCTCTTATTTAATGCAGCACATTCCCTCCCCCTTTCTGACTTTTATAGCTATACCATATTTTCTATTTAGAAATCCTTTCCATTCCAGTTTTAAATTGCAACAAGTTTTAAAACTCCAACAAGTTAAATGTAACTCATCATAAGCATATCAATCAAATCAATATATCATCTTTGACTCTAGTGGTGTCAAACTTATTCTAGTTCAAGGACCACAATTGGGCATTTTGAATGTAAAAATCAGTAAAATTTTAAAAATAGCATCTAAATCATAAATAGCTGAAACTGAACTGTATGGTGTTGCTTTATAATCAATCATTTATCTGGATATTTTACTCCGTACAAAATCATCCCACGGGCCAGATTGGATGCAATGATGAGCTTTATACAAATAAAAAAGAGAATTTCCTGTTTATCTTAAGTGCCATAATTACTTTAAGTGCTTAAGTTAAGTTAAAGTCCGTATAAAGCAGAAATAAATGTGTGTTATGAGTTTGTCACACCACAGAAACATGTGTCATTGAACACTGAGCCAAATTTGAAAGATGAAAAATATCGCTAAGTGTATAAAATTAGGTCTCAAAATCATGGAAAAACAAGCACTTCTATTTGCTCTGAGGGGGCGTGTCCATTAGAGGCGCTGGTTAAATGGTACATGTGTTAAGAAATACATTTATGACCCATTTATGTTATGTTATGTTATGTCATGTTAAAGGGCCCATGTTGCACTCAATTAACTTTTCTGTGCTTTAAACATCATAAAAGTGTTATTAGGGCTTCATACACATGCCCAAAGTGTTTTTTTCATTGATTCTCTCAATCGTTAGTTAGAGGGTGATTTGCTCCTTTCTTACTGCAGGGTGAGCCCAAACACCTCGCCCCAATTTGATGACGCGTTCCCACTTTGATGACGAATTTCACACGGCACTGAGCTGGAGAAGCCGTGCCTCCTGTAAGCTCTCTGCCGTGATTGACATGTAAACAGACACGCCCACGAAGGCGAGCATTTGTATTTTGTACAGTCTATGTATGTACCGGTGAATGCCCCGCCCCCACACTCTGTCTCGTGTTTATAAAGCAGCATGAGCTCGGCTACGGGGTGGGTGGGAGGAGGGCGGGCCGTCCTCTGGCCCTATGTCACCGTGCGGGGAGGAGGAAGTCAGTGTTCTGTCTAAAGACACGCCCACTCATGAATATGCATAAGTAGGCCACAAATCAGCCTGTTTGTGTAGAGCTGCTCAGAAAGTGACTTTTCAGAGGCTAAAACTCTGGAAAACAGACGAGTTTGGGAAAATAAACCTCAAATACTGTGTTTTTGGGGTTCTTAGAACAAATGGAGATGGGTGAAAAATAGCATGACATGGGACCTTTAAGTTAAAATCACCAGATTGTCTGAGATAAGGTGGTTTTAAAGTCTGCTGATTTAATGAAGGTCATCAATTGATGAATATGTGAGTGCTGCTATGCATGGGAGAAACCAAAGACTTCTGGGGGTACATTGCAGGGGTACTCGAAAAGATTTAACAATTCATTTTAAAGTATCCAGGACATTTTCCTAATTCTTTTTTTGGCTTTTTTTTTTTTTTTTTTTTTTTTAAACAAATTCACCACAAACTACCAAATAAACTATTGCTTAATAAAATACTATATTTTCTTGTAACTTTTGAAACAGGATTATTTTATGCTGTAGAGGCCATTTGATCACACTTCTGATAATAGGAGACAATAATTAACACTATTTGCTTACTATTGAAATAATCATATTAAGGTTGCATGGTATTTTTGTTTTAAATAAATTCCACTTTAAATTCCACTCATTGTTTTGAATTTGTAGATGAAACCTTAGGGAACCAATGTTTGAGACGCAGTTAGGGGTTTAGTAGAACCTGCTGTTCCACAAATGAAAAAGCATATGAAATTATGGAGAGTGTACTAAAGGGGGTACAAGGGACGAAAAAGATTGGGAACCACTGCCTTACATCAGTAGTAAATGGCCTTTGATGAAAATCACAGTTAAATCAGCAGCAGAACATTTACTGTTTCTTCCCATTTTCACATCCAACACCAAATCTGCACAGTGTGGGCCTGACACGACAAAACCACTGGTACACGTGACTTACGTTATACTCTTAATGGAGGCCCTAGTCTGCCCACAACTGTCTAGTCTCTCATGCATGTGCAAGGCAGCAAGTCGCAGCGCAGTGTTACACTTCATCTCTACAGCGAAACGCTCCTGCAGCACGTCCCCAACGCTCTGCAAACACACACGCACACACACAATATTAACACAAACTCTCAACAATTACTGTGCAATCAGCTTTATGCAAGATGTTGCAATACATGGATTGTTGTGTAACTTGCAATACATTTACAGGGAAATCCAAACTCAAACAGCAGAAGGTAAAGTAGACAATAAATCAACAAAAACGTCACTGCTACTGTATTTCAACATACTAGGACAAGTTGTGGGAAAGAGTGACTTTACTGAGCTGAAATATTTGCTCAGAATTAAGCTCTACTTGGTAAATGCAGGCGAAGGCTTCTCTAAGACATACACTTTTGATCTTTGAGTAGAACATGTAAACTTAACATTAAACACAACTCATACAAGATACAATACTGGAGCTTAAAAGAAATAAAAGCATTTATCTGGTGGTATTTTATAAATTTTTTTAACGCAATATAAAACAGATGTGTTTTCGAGGAATAAAAGGAGAAAAATATTTGTATGTAAGTAAGAATGTCTCTCTGACCTGTAAAAAGAGGTACTCAAAGGCTGAGGGGTCATCCTGCAGCGTGTCCACGGGGTCTTTAGGGAAGAAACACACCCTGAACAAACACCTGTAATCATGGGTGTCTTTTTTCTGCACGATCTGAAGACGAGAACACAACAAAGTCAAAATGCTTTTTGATACTTCTTTAACATGTTGCTTGTTTTGTGTTCTTTAAAGCTGTTTTCATGAGATAAAATCAGAGCGTATGCCTCATTGATCAATGAATCGTAGATTATTTACTTCAAAAATAAAGAAAAAGGGTTGAAATTAACACGCATTGCATTGTGGGATGTTTTTATTTCATTCTGATATAACAAGAAATCCAGGGTACAAACTTGAAAAAAAAATTGTGTCAAGCAAATCACTAATCCTGGTGAAAAAGCAAGTAATCATGGTGAGAACGACGTAAGAACACTTCTAGGAATCCGTTTACGAAACGCCACATCCCACAATGCAATGCGTGAAAAATGTCAACAAATGGAGTGTTTAGGGAAGAGATGAAAACAAACTTTCTTTTCAGAGTAAATTATGTTTGATTCATTAATCTTTAAGCTTACACAGCAAATATGTGGTACTGTTTTAGTTGAATGACAATGAGCAACGTACACGTAATACATTACATTACAGTACTATCACGTGTGGATGCATAAGTGTTGATTTAATGGTTTTCACCTTCTGGATGAACTCGTCCTCGTGTAGTAGCAGCAGTTTGGTGATGCTGTACTGTTGCTCTAGCACCAGTGCAAAGTACTCAATGGCCCGGATAGAGAGCTTATCCTTCAGAGTCAGAACAATGTCCTGGAATGATGAAAAGGCAACAGTTCACCCTCCCTTAGACAAACAAGGTTCATCTCACAACTGCTGACTGCAGTCACACAAATCTGATTCCTTAAATCACACAAATACTAAAGTTGTTTTAATGGAGTCAAAGCAGCTCATCGACAGATCCAAACACTGGCTGTGATTTGTAAACCCCTTTCCTCACCCTAATGAAGCTTCATTCTCAATTTTTATTGCATTTATAGACCTCACCTTCTTGTTGACCATCTACATTAAAGAAGCGACACCCACAGAAACAATTGTGCACCCTGTTAGATAACCAGTGTGCAAAGATGTTACTCACTCCTCCACTCTTTTGTCACACAACCTCCTCCACGATAAACAATGATATGTTTCAAATGATGCAACCCAGAGCACGAGAAACCATTTTCAGTCAACAGTCTGAAACCTTTGGGGCAATAATACCATTACATGGTGCGTTCAATCGCAATAACACACATGCTTGGTCTGCACCGGTAGGCCGTCGACCCAAAATGGGCCAGTCCGCTACATTTATTCATTTATTTTCTCTAATGTTTTTTTGACGCGTAAGTGATGGCACATATGTTAACAGATGTCCAAAAAGGGCCAAGAGTGGTCAAAAAATTGGCAAATAAAAAGAGACCAGGTAGTAGTTAATGGCAAAGGTTAGCTTAAATGGGTCAAATGTGGCAAACAAGGGCAAAACTGTGCAACAAAAAGAGGCAAAATGGAAGGAAAAAAGGAAACACCTGGTATTTATTGGGCAAAAGTTAGTTTATTGGGATGAAAAGTGGTCAACAAAATAAAAAGAAAGGACAAAAATTGGATAAAAGGGACAAAAAATAAGAAAAAAAGGATATTTATTGGCAAACAGTAGCTAAAGTCTGAAAAAAGTTTTAAAAAGGGGTTAAAACGAGACAAAAAAAAGTTGCAAAATGTCCAAAGGAAAAAGGCAAAAAGGGATTTGTTTCCTATTTTAAAGTTTTCTGGGGGAATAATAATTCAAATTAAGACATATAGAGCCACATGTTGAGCATCGTTGACTTAATAACAGCTTCTACATGGTATCGCTGATAATGTTGTGGGCTGATCTGCACACAAAATTCCACGTCCCAGTCCAAGGGACCCTGGTTATAACTTTGCTCTTTGAGTAACTGTGACTAAATGCACTCTGATATTTATTCAGCTTAGCCACTTTGAGGCTGATTTAGCAATGGTGTCCCACTGGTAACATGACTGCAGCAGCAATGGGTGTTTGCACGGCTTAAGAAGAAGTCATCTGTCCTCCAAACGCAAAAGTAAAGAAGAGAAGCCTTTATCAAATGACTGAGTGCACAGCTCACTATTAACGCACCATACACTCTCTTCTACCCTGTTTTACAAACCTTGACAGTGGTGCTATTGTCAAACTTGAAGGCCTTTGTCTGTCCGTTCTCAAGATAAACTTTGAGCACATTGGGTAGAAAGAGAAGAGAGTTTCCCTGAAGGACAAAAAGTGAGAAACATGGTTTTTAGAAACAGCATTTATATCTGGTGAATAACTTAGATTTTTTAAGTTGTTAAACAGACACAGAATTCCACTCTTTCTTTGTCTACAGCAGGGGTGGCAAACACATTTTAGCTCAGGGGCCAAACACGGAGTAGTTTCATCACAAGTGGGTTGAAATTATAGGCGGGAAAATGAGTCATTTCAACAATAATGCAGTCGAGTTTGCACATTCACGTATAAATGATATATAAAGTGTGTGAGTCACATACTTTATATATCATTTATACGTGGATGTGTGTAAGGCCTTTACAATATCCAAGCAATAAGTGACAGATAATGTATTAATCCCTGCAAGATCTTTACTTAAATGTCCTGGATTTTGTGATAATCTTTTATTTAATTTGATGGAATTGTGTGCAATAATTTAAGGAAAATTGCAAAAAATTTTTGAAGTTATTTCAACAATTTGAGATTAAAAATGACTACTATCATGTGATGTCAGCATGAATACATGGTAATGATTGTGGAGTATTAATTCATTTGTGTATTTGGAAGGGCTGAAATATAAGTTGGTAATTTACACAATGATACACGTTTTCTCTGTACTTTTTACTTTCTCCTGCAGGCCGAATTGGAGGCTCTAAAGCAGGGGCGTCAAACTCATTTTAGTTCAGGGGCCAAAAACAATTCAGTTTGATCTCAAGTGGGCCACAGATTTTAGGCAGGAAAAAGAGCATTTTCAAAATAAATGTGCCCTAGTTTGAACTTCCTGGTATAAATTACATATAAAGTATATAAGAGGCCGACAATACCCAAGCATTAAGTGATGTTAAACTTAAATTCACCTACATTTCCTTGATAATATGAACAATAGTTATTGTATTTAGTAAAATAATTTGAGGAAATTTGCAGGATTTGGAAAAAAAAATGTTTTTTTATTTATCAAAATGACTGCCGTCATGTGATATAGGCAATGGGAAGTTTGTAAATTTGTAGCCATGTGTATTTGGAAGGGCTGAGATATCTACAACTGAATTAGTTTTGTAATTTACACAACAATACATGTTTTTTCTGTCATTTTTACTTTATCCTGCGAGCCGAAGTGGATGCTCTGAAGGCACCACATTTGGCCTCTGAGCCTTGAGTTTGACGCTTTGCTTTGGCATCTGATGATCTTCCCATACCTGAGTGTGCCCGTTGACCACCACCTCCTCTGCAAAGCGCACTTTAACTGGATTACTCCTCAGACGAGCTCTCTTCTCTGCTGACATGATGGATGACTTCGGGTTCTGTGAGACCAAGACCAACATTGCGTTACACTGAATTCCATTTGCTCCAAGTGAGATCTAGATCAGTTGTTCCTAATCTTTCTTGCCTTGTCTACATCTTGAGCCATTTTTCTCATACCAACCATATTTAAGACACTTATCTGTGAGTTATCATCAATGTGTGTCTGTGTACAGAACTGAGATGACCCCATTATGAAGAACACATGCACCATTTTGGCAAATCCTTCTAAAATAATTGGGAAAATCATTGTAAATAATTTATAACTAACAGTTAAATGCTGAGACACACAATCTTTGTTCTAAATCACTTACAGTATTTATCTGACCCACGTCTGAAAAGGTAAAACAACAGCTAAAATTGGTCAAAACATCTTTTTTTAATGTATTTCATTGCTGTCTAAATTTCAACATTGTGTGGTTAGCATATGTGAAGATTTTTTGGGGTGCTTGCGTGGGTTTCCTCCCTCAGTTGATGTATTGGGGATCTGATATATGACCACGTGAATCAGTGTGTGAAGGTGAATGAATACATGTGTCACATGTTATTCACAGATTAGAACAATCTTATTTTCTAAATTTCGGGCTTAGACATTACATCAGCAGCCATTACTAATCTGTATATTAATCTGGGTTCTATTCCCTGATTCCCTGAGTTTTGTTGTGATATGTGCCATATTGATACATTCATTTAAACAGAAGCTCATTCCTCACTTTAACTTGAAAACAGTTAAAGCGTCAGTAAGTAAATGCTAATAGCAGCTACCACTAGCTAAGATGAATGAAGCAAACTAATATTTTGCACTTTATTGAGTTTAGTTTATATGTAAGTAAGTAATGTTTATTTGTAAGTAAGTAAGTAATGTTTATCAGCCTCCGAGAGGGGGTATAAGGACATAACAATAGCAATATGGTAAATTAAATGTGTAAATTACATTGTGGTGTTGTGGATGTTGTCATATGCACAAAGAGTTGTTATACTGAGCAATAAATGTCTATATTAGGAATTCCCTGCACAAAGCTAAAATAAGTATTACAAAAACAAAATAAGGTACTGAATAAAAGTAAAATAAGCATCCAAACAACTGTGCATTCGAACAAATCATATTACAAATTAAGTATATGTGCAAATCTGCGATGATCAAGTCTAAATAATAGGAATAGTACCAATAGTCCAGTGATGATGATTTATTGGTTCGGGTCCCTGATGTTGCAGTTGAAGTACAGCTCTGGAGATAATTAAGAAACCACTGCAAATTGATCTGACATCACCATCACCACATGTATGACAGCCATGTAGCGATGGCGGTGTCAGAAGAATTTCCAGTGGTTTCTTCATGTTTTGCAGAGCTGTAGGTGTGAATGGAGCCTATTAAAAGCTGCAGGCAGCAGGTGTGATATTGTCGCTGTTAAAAATACCTACTGAGGTCAGAGTTGGTGACGTCACTGCTCACCTAGTGTTCTATATACGTTTCAATTCAGAAACTAAAAGTTTGATCTTTGAGCCCAAAAAAATACAATGTTATTGAAACAGGTGCATGGCCTTAGTGTACAATGTTGTAGTTTATAATTAGGGAATCACGTAAGAAAGAGACATTCAGGGTAATTTATGTTCTGCATGTCAACAAGCCACTAATCAGTTACTAATTAATACACTGATCTTGATCATGACTCACAAGCTTTAGCAGCAAGATCATTAAATAAAAATAAACCCATGAGGATTAACCAAGGTATACATTTACACACATTAGTAAAAAATCTCTGTCACATCGCACAAACACACCTTCTTGTGTATAAATGTAGAGGGGATTTGGTGTGTGTGTGTGTGTGTGTGTGTGTGTGTGTGTGTGGGCGTGCGTTCATGCATGGGTGCGTGGGTGCGTGTGTCTCATCAATGTCTCCTTTGTACTCACTGTCATGTGCCGCAGGATCGTCACTGTGATACAATCCTCCAAGTCCCTGAGCGGAGAAAAAGAAACCACTTTTAAGCAACGCGCGTGCACAAAAGGGCATGCGCGTAAACCTGCACACAAACACATGCAACGACGCACGCACACAGGCACACGCTCACAACAGAGATCATTATCCTTCTGTCCAGCTGTCAACTCAGCCTCTCCCCTGACCTTTGCCCAAAACTTGTTAAGCCTCACACACACACACACACACACACAGAATTGATTCATTCCCAAATCTTCCATAGACAAACGGACACAAACCAAGACACGTTTTCTCACCTTAAGATGTTTTCCACCTGTTCTGTGTTCAAATCCTCCAGCACTGTTTCATTAATCAGCAGCACCTGGTCTCCAGGGTAAAGTATCCCATCTGCAGGACTACCTGCACGTCACACACACACACACACACACACACACACACAATTCAGTTTTTTTCATTTACTCAACTTTTAATTTACCTCAATTTAGGACTGTGGTTGCATTTACATAGACCACTTTGCTTATTAGGCCTATTTAAAAGATAATGTGACATTGTTCTGTTAGATTCTTGTCGTTTATTTGTTTTGTCCAATAAAAGGAGCTCAAAAATATGTTTTTGTGTTATGTAAATGTAATAGTTATGGAATAAGACGGGCAGTTAACTGGTTAGAAGAATGATAAAATAATTGTGTACTGCAACCCTAACACACGCACGCACGCACACACACGTCAACCAATACAAGCTGTGAGCACTTTTGTGAAAAAGAATACAAAGTGAGGCATACACACTGATATAGGCTCTGACACACACGCACACACAAACGCACAACATGGCTGACTCACTCACTCTCGCCTCTTCAGCTCCTCTCAGTGTTGTCTAGTTTTTTTCCGTTAATTTGTCTTCAGGCAAGTGTGCACAGTTTAGTTTAGCAACAGCAGTTCCATCTTCGTCCAGCACGACACACGCACACGCAAACTGGATGAATGTGTGCCCACACGTCACACACACTGCCTGGCAGGGCCTTGTCTGCCCATAATTTGTGCCTTTTTTTCTGTAAGCATTCACAAACATGTCCGCGTTCTCATCTCTGGAGGTTTCATGGCTGCTCAGCCAGGATCCTGATCACTGTGTTGGTTTCGTCACCATATCAAAGC
Organism: Gouania willdenowi; assembly: GCF_900634775.1. NCBI lineage: Eukaryota > Metazoa > Chordata > Actinopteri > Blenniiformes > Gobiesocidae > Gouania > Gouania willdenowi. Next base: position 17,663,629 of record NC_041053.1, read on the forward strand.
CAAATAATAATTTGTCGCCTTTGGAGAAAATGTGGACTTGGGAAACGGCATACATTCTTTAAAAAGACATGAGAAGACATTCACTGGTAGCAATGTGGAAAGCAACGGCAAAAATTACTCGTAGTAAATGAAATGAAGTATTGATTTTAACCAAAACGTCAATTATAAAAGAAACTCAAATCAAAAATATTGTAAATACTGATAGTTACAGACGAGAAAACAAGGTAATTGGTTTGAAACCTGACACCGTCTGATCACGCTTTTGGAGAATGAACCCAAACTTTGTCAGTCTGAAAGCACCATGTACTGTAAATATTTTGTAATGCACACCACACTCAGCCACTGGGTGAAGGGTATTTCTAAATTGTGCCTCACGCACGTTGTTGGACGCTTGTGCTCATTGAATACAGACGCTTGTCACCAGTGTCGAAGATGCTCACGACGCGCGTCGAGGGGAGGGGCTTCTCTGTTGCCGGTGGTGTTCATAGAATGGATGATGTTGTGGCGATCAGTTACGTTTATAATTCACCCAGTGACTGTGAAGTGGTGGGGAACATTGTTGTGTGGAGAAAGCTGTGTTTCTGGTCAGATGTATTTTGGTGTGACTCAGTGTGTGCACTGTGATGTCAGAGGACTATAGAGAAGTGTGGGTGAATGGAGAATAAAGTTGGAGTTCCTTGTTGAACACGCCACCTCCGACTCCCGTTCATCGGCTCTACATTATCCAGAGAGTGGCCTGGTTTTATTTGCGCCTCGGCGCCGTTTCTGGATTCACCAGAGCTGCACTCTGACGAGTCGCTTTCAGCGCTACTTCCGTGTTTCCCGTGCCCAGTTTGACAACCTGCTGACCCGCATCGGCGCTCACATCTCCTACCAGGACCCCAACTACAGGCGGTCTATTCCAGCAGAAGAGCCTGTCCATCTGTCTCCATTGGGGAACGCTCCTGATTGGTCAACGCGCCGTGATATGCCCCAAAAGTTCAACAGCGTTGGAGGTGCCGGACACACGCTAAAATCGTCCGCCGCGCAAAAAGCTTCAAAACGCGACGCACAGGAGGCGCAAGACGCACAGCGGGACCTCTGACGCTCCCTAGATGCACGTCCACCATGTATTGTAAATGTAAACCTGCCGCTTTCGACGCTTTCGACGTATTTGGTGTGAACACACCATAAGGCAGCTATGTCCCAGGGACCACGTGCAACCCTTGGTCTAATTTTGAAAAAAAAAAAAATTTAAATATCGTGATTTGATCTTGATCTTTCATGGTCTAAGGTATATTTGAGTAAAGTTTTGTCAAAATCCATTTAGTGCTTTTCACATAGTCCTGCTAAGAGACAAACACATATTGACACGGTGATCTCCTTTGGTAATTACAGCAAAATACACAAAACAAGTACCAAAATAAACAAAAATAGCACAAGACGACAACAAAAACCCAAATTGAGAACACACACAAAGCAACATGAATACAGACAAAATCCGTTGTTCTTTATTAATTCTCAGATTAGTCATTAATCTAAATGCTAACATGAATGTTGATAATGAAGTGAGGTGTTAAACCATCAGGTAATGAACCAGCTGCAGGATAAACTCCATATATGGTTACCAACCAGTCAAGTTTCCTAGACAAATATGTGGCAGTGATGGATTCATGCACCAACTTTCACGGTGATTGTGATAAGAGATTTTTTTTTTTTTCTGACCAAGATTGGCAGTTCACAGTCGGAACATGACGGGGGATAAACATTTCCTGGTAAACTGCTGGTCCATTCCCTCGTGTCTTTTCTTGTTGGATTTCTTTTTCTCTGAATTAGACTGTGTTGTCTGTTATCTCACCTACTCTCTCTCTCTCTCTCTCTCTCTCTGGCAGCAGATAACAATCACAGAGCTGGTGGCAGGGTGTGACTATCCTTAGAGTGTTTATCAGCTTATACTACAGGGCAGCGGGGGAAAATCATGGATCAGCTTCCCTCGCTTTCTCTCTCTCTCACTGCCCTGTGTGACTCTGAGTCCTCCCATCCGTTACCTAAATGAAAAGTGATTGATTTCATGCAGGGTGAGCAGGTGGTTCTGTTGTGCCTTTTCTGGCACCATGCCCTCCAGTCTGAATGCCAGGGGACAGATTGTGTGTGCGTGTGTGTGTGTGTGTGTGTGTGTGTGGTGTACAAAGAAGCATAAATTAGTTTTGCTGCTGCATATTGTTATGCAAAGCTGGCAGCCCGTTGAAGACTACAGACCATAATAAACACCTCCTTCACCACACGCTTCTTCTCACCAACCTGGAGCAACGTCCCTGACCAGCAGGGGAGCGTTTGTGGTGAGAGCAAAGCCATGTCCAGTGCTCCTGTCCAGGACTGGGTCTCTGGTGATCTGCAGGGAGAGCTTGGCCTGGAAGTTCTGATTGGACAGACTGTTAGAGCGCTGTGACCTCCCATCGCCTAGCAACCGCTCTCTGTGGAGATCAAACAGGGTGACATGAGTTTAGAACAAATCATTCAGAGGTGAAACATCCATCCACCCATCCACCCATTCATCCATCCATCCATCCATCCATCCACCAGGGGTGGACTGGACCCAAAATTCAGCCCTGGCATTTTGTATCCAAACCAGCCCACGACATTATCAGTGACACCATGTAGAAGCTGTTATTAAGTCAGTGATGCTCAACATGTGACTCTTTATGTCTTAATTGTATTTGGCAATTGAAAATTGACACAAAAAAAAAAAAAAACTTTTTTCCTTATAACTGGGCCACAAATTGAGATACAGTGCTCAGACTGGTACCTTTGAACAACATTTCCTTTCAGTGTGACCTTGACCAAAAAAAATAAATACTTTTCCCCTATAACGACATATATGACACATACTGTATGTCATCTCATAGGGACAATGTCAAGGACGTGCAGTTGACCTTTTAAAGGTCATGGTCAAGGTTGCGTCAAGTGTCAAAAACCAACATTTTCCATATCTCTATGAATATTTATCCTACATGTTCGATGCGTACATTTATGAAAAGTTCATCTCAAGCGGAGTATTTTATGACCTACCAGTGAAAAGATCAGTAGGGTTCAAAGTTCATGACGTCAGCAAAAAAAAAACTTTTTTCCTTATAACCTGGCTACAAATTGAGATACAGTGCTCAGACTGGTACATTTGAACAACATTTCCTTTCAGTGTGTGACCTTGACCTTTGCTCAAGGTCATATTTAAGGTCAAGGTCAGTCTTCTGTTTTTCCTGCAATTATATAACTTGTCAACAAATCCAGATACAGGTTGTCATTTTTGCCAGATTTCAATTGCCAAATTTTAAAATTACCTTGTTTTATTTATTATTCCCCCAGAAAACCTTAAAAGGGGGAAACTTTAACCCCTTTTACCTTTTTCCTTTGGCCATTTTGCAACTTCCTTTGTCCCATTTTTGCCCCTTTTCAAAAAGTTCTGACACTTTTTTCAGACTTTAACTTCCTTTTGCCAATAATTATCTCTTTTTCCTTATTTTTTATCTAATTTTGCAAGTCCTTTTTGACACTTTCATCCAATTTTTGTACTTTCTTTAATTTTTTTGGGCCACCTTTCATGATGAGCTAAATTTTGCCCAATAAATACCACTTTTTTCCCTTACATTTTGCCTCTTTTTGTTCCACATTTTTTTTTTCACTATTGTTTGCCACATTTTGCTCATTTAAGTTATCCTTTGCCATTACATACTACCTGGTTCCTCTTCATTTGCCCATTTTTTGGTCATTCTAGACTGCTTTGGCTGATTTTAGTCATTTTTCACTCTTTTATTTCCAAGTTTTTGCCAATTTTGGACCATTTTTGGACACGTTATTATGTCTATCCCCACTCGCTTGTCAATAAAAAAAACAGGTAGCGGACTGGACCGGCCCACTTCGGGTCATGCCCGGTATGCCGTGGCCAGTCCACCCCTGCCATCAACCCATCCATCCATCCACCCAACCTACAAAACAGACACAATACTGTAACATCTTCGCTGTTTAGACAAATCCAGATTCTCTTTTTCAAGAAGTAACAGTGAAAAATCAAAGCAGTGAGTTAATACGCAGGGAAAAGAAGCTCTCTGTGGGTCTCTCCTGTGGGAAAGTCAAGTCTTTGTAAAGAGATCTTCAAACATTTCTTTCAAGGTGATAGACTCTAATTGTGTTATTCTGAATCACTCTTCAGTGCTCTTTACTTCTTTTTTGCTCGTGCCTTTTCTCTATTTTGCATCTTTAGATCGCTCTGTTAAACTGTCGTTATTCCATTATTATTACCTCCGACAAGGAGGTCAGATTTTCACAGACAATTATTTGTTTATTTGTCTGTTAGTAGGATTACGTCAAAAGTACTCAACAAATTTTGATACAATTTTAACTAAACAATGATTCCATACATTTTAGCCTGGATCAGTTTGAAAAAATGTAAAAATCCCTATTTCTAATCCTTTGCAAAATTTAAAAAAATTATATCTTGGTTTGTAATTGACTAATCTTTATGAAATTTGACTCAGTTATGTCGGGTTGGTTCCTCAATTACCCCATTGAGTTTCTTCGGGATCAGATCATCGCATTTCATTGCGATTTTGGGAAAAAACGGGGGTGTTTGGACCTATTATTAGTCATTATTAGTAGGGATAGAAATTTCTGGTCCTGGTACCATGATCAGGATCATTGATTCAGATAACTGCCAATATCTGGCAAAGAGCAGATTTTTTGTTTTTTGAGCCAGTTTGTTGGAAAGTTTTCAATAAATTAGACAATAATTAGACAATTCAGTAACAGCACTCAGCCCGCTTGCTCCTTTACAGGGTCGCGGGGGTCTACTGGTGCCTTTCTCTAGCTGTCATTGGTCGCTAGGCGAGGATACACCCTAGACAGGACGCCAGTCCATCACAGTAATTAGTACTCAATTGATTCTGTCTAGGTTGAAGTCTTACTGAGGAGACGTGTGTGTGTGTGTGTGTGTGTGTGTGTGTGTGTGTGTGTGTGTGTATATATATATATACACACACACACACAAGTATATATTCATATATATATATATATATATATATATATATATATATATATATATATATATATATATATATATATATATATGTATATATATATTCCTTATTTTGGAGTCTTTTGGTCATCAACATTTAAGGACCATAATGTTAGTTTAAGGATACTGTGTAATACAAAACACCTATTACTTGTACGCTTTATTTATTTAGAATAGTGAATAAACTGTCTATTTGTGTATTATTTTGACATGTTTTAATTTGTTAACTACACCAGCTTAAACAAATCCTAGAAATACACAGCCCCAGCATGTAGTGCATTTAAATCTAACAATGACATTGTCTCCCTGAGGTGCGATATCCTGGTCAGTCAGTCACCACATTTCTCAGGAATGAGTCAGAGAGAATTTACTGGGTTTTCTCTGCAAAGTCTGCCTCAACCGAGACTGAGAAACCAGTTAGTGAACAACGAGGGCTCTAGGAAGCATATTTGTGGCTCACTCATGGGGTGTGTTTGTGTGCGAGAATCAGGACAGTCATGGTTTAAAAATATGCACTCAGCTATGTCATGTGTTTCAGTATGTGGGTGTGGAAAGCAGATGGAGTGAGTGACTGCTTGTATGTGTCATTATAGGATTAGGAAATGAACAATATTATTAGCTGTCAGCAGAGATCCTTGAAGTCCTGCCAGGAACTTGAAAGTTTGTTGAACAAAAATGTTCACACTAAAACTTTCTCTACAGCCTATGTATTTTGTAATAATATATATAATTTTGCACTTGTGTCTACTGGAAAAAAAACTATTTGACAGCAGGGTGTCTAAACTTGATCCTGAAAGACTGCAGTGGAACTGGTTTTAAATGTTTCCTTCCTTCTATACATCATAATCTGACAAAACTCCCATTACACAACTCTGAAAAAAACCTGTGAAAATGCATCTCATTACAATCTCAAATGTGCAGGACCGCAGCCCTTCAGGACCAAGGACGGACCCCCGGCTTCACTGCTTAAAGAACTTCTCTGGAGTTCTCTCCTTCGTGTACCTGCTGAGTGATTCTCGAGTGCGTCGTATTATTGTTCCCACCACCTGCTGCACTCGGCTGGCCCCCCGAGCTGGAGACCTGCTCCGACATCGCTCCTTCTCCTCCATTTATCTGAAAAGACATGAAAAACACAAAGATAATCTGTGAGTCGGTAAAATAAATAATTAGCTATTTGAAGTTTTTTGGCATCTTTTTTGGTTTGGGATATTAGTACCACAATTGTGGCGTGAGCTGAATTTGCATTTGGGAAATTGGGCATCGGGGTAAGTTGTGACGTTTGTGCCTGGCAACGCCAGTCGCCATATTTGTTTGGGGATAAATAAACGTTAACAACGTATTGACTCCCGTTGTGACAGAAAAGGTTTCCCCATGCCAAAGAGCTCTTGTGTGTTTGGCTGTTCATCCAATGTAAAAAAATAATACAGATATCATTTTTTATATCATCCCAAAAGAAAAAAAAACAAAGAAAACTCTAGCTTTCGTTCATAGTACGGATGGGTTAAAACTGGTCTCCAAAAACATCCAATTACTACGTCTGCTCTCTACATTTCATTACCGGTAGGTTGAACAGTTAAGAACTGAAATGAGGATTGAGTTTTTTAGGGGCATCTCAGTGGCTTTAGTTTTCCTTCTAGATGCCAGTATGCTGTTTTTATATCCGTTGTAGCTCCGTTATTGATTGATGGCGTGTGAGGATTTTACTGCAGGGTTTTTACCATGCGGGTTACCAAAAAGGTTCATTTATTATGTAAATGTAAAGATCTGGGTAGGTGTAATTGGGCCAATGTTTTGGATTGTTGCGTTCAAGTGTTGGCTGGGACTTTGTATGGACACTCAGGTATCTCTCTAGCACTGATATCTTAGCCTTATGTCGTCCCCTGGCCTCTTCTGCTAGTGTTTCTTGATAGTTATATGCCATACCGGGATATAAATCACTCCTGTATTGAAATAAATACGTTTTTGTAATCAGACAAACAGGAGGCGGACGAATGGTTTTCCATCATTTCAAGATGGCGCCTGTTTATTTACTACCGCTAACGTTATCTGTGACATAAGCCCCACTTCCTGAATTGACTTTGTTTGTTTCTTATGATGCAGAGCGTGTTGGCAGCTTTGAATACAGCTCATAATCAGACACTGTATGTCTGAGCAGTGAAAATGAGTCTGGACTATGAGGTGAAGTCAGCAGCAGCAGCAGCAGCAGCAGTAGCAGCCACAGATGTAGAAATGACCTGCTTCTTTTCTCACAAAAAAAAAAAAAAACTCACGCACATCATGAACGATCATCAGTAGAAATCATGAAGAGTTCAACATTAAAGGGCTTGCAGCTGTGTGTTTTCTGCTTAACTGGCCCTTTAAAAAGAGAGGAGGAGGAGGAGGGGACGTAATGAGCGATGGAGGGTTTAGTTGAGCTGCAGGGAGTTAAAGTGGTCAGCAATGAATCCACACAAAATCTCAAGACTTTTTTTCAACGGTGTTGGGTTATGTTGAGTCACTGGGTCACACTCACCACTGTGGAGATGGTTGAGTTGAAGGTGCAGTGAACGATTACCGGTAATTTATCGCTTTTCTTAACCAGTTAGTTATTCGTATAAGAGAAATCGCTCACTTTCTTATTTACTTTTTCTTATTCCATGAAATTTACACCCATCCATCCATTTTCTGTTCCTGTTTTCAGGGTCGCGAGGTGTCAAATTTACAGGACACAAAAAAATCGTTCTGAGCTCCTTTTATTGCAGAAAACAAATAAACAACCATAATCTAACAAAATAATTACCTTTAGTCGGTATTATTTAAATAATAGCAATATGGCCTAAATAAATACAACCACAGTCCTAAATTGAGGTAAATCAAAAGCATTTTCCCCAGGTTCAGTAAATGAAAAAAAAATGAAATTAGTTTTACTTGAACAATGAAATTCAACATAGATACTTAAGTTTGCAGCTGAGTATGTAGCTAATACTAGTTCACAACTCTTGTCCCTGGTTGGGCCTTTCTACACTACAGTGAAATACAGTCACAACAATAAACTACCCACCCACACAATACAAAGATTATAAAACATTCTGACATCATTGACACAACAACTTAAATTTAAATTTTTTTAGGCCGTGATAATGGGGCGATGATGTAGCCCCTGCACGTTTTAACATCTGTTGGGTCTTGTTCCAACCACAAAATAATTTATTTTATTTATTCAGTTCATTTCCGACATGGTTGCAATCACAGAAATTCATTTTGACATTCAGAGCAGAATCACGTTTTTTTTTTTTGTCCTTTTTCATGCCGGAAAGGGCGACGGAAAAAAGCATTATGCTTATCCAGATCCGTCCCCTGATTTGAACACAGATAATTTTACATCAAACCTCGTTTCTTCCCTTGTCAAACATTCTCATCTTCTTCATAAATTTCATCATTAACGTTTTTTTTTGTTTTTTTTGTCCTTTTTTATGTGATGTGTTCTCGTCTGCAGTCATTGTTCCTGCTGTTACTCCTCTTCACTGTCCTTTTTCTCCGTATCTCCTCGAGCTTTCTTTTCCAGTCGTTCATTAACAAATGAACGACTAACAAATACAGCTTCCTTTATACACTAAGCCAAACAACAGAACATTATTTTTAAGTAGTCATTGCCATCAGTTTTTAAGTGCTTTATCATGATTTATGCTAACTTATCTAAGTTTTTGTTTTCATGTAAAAAAAATAATATATATATATATTTTTATCATTTTTCAAAATATTTATTAAAAAGTTTTGAAATGTTTGAAATTGCAGCTGGGTCACGGAATCAAATACAGCTGAACCGTCCCTGGTTAAAGGCACTCGTCACTGAGCTGAACCACGTTTTATGGTTGCTTTTATTTTATATGCAATAAATCCACAAACTTACAGTAAGTGCATTCAATCAATTTGTATTTTCTTTATAAAGCATTTTTCATCGAAAACAATGTCGCTCAAAGTGCTTTACAGGGTTGTTTTTGACACTTATTTAAACACAAACACACATTATTCACAAGTGAAATCTTTCTCATTTAAATCATAAGCTGCCAGCAGGAACGCCAGAAGGACTGAGACTTTTGCAGCAGCGAGAAGTGAAGTAATCCAGAACTGATCGATAGGGTTAACAATGATAAATGCCTCCTTGGATCAGAGCAACACTTCCTATAAGGACACTGAGTGAAAAGCTTCATTTAATCAGGCTTCTAAATCATAATGTAAACACGTGCAAGCCAAGAATTTTGTTGAAACCTTAGAGGAAGCTTAATAGTTCACTAGCAGTCTGCCACACTTGTTTTGGAATGAATAAATAAATGATGAATCATGTGAGTTATGTGCAAACAATTAACACCGCATTCATCAGCAGAGGATGTAAAAACTGTGCCGCTGCATAATAAGATACAGTATGTTCAAGGGGTGGGAACCTCTGGGTACCTCACGATACGATACGCGATACAAATCTCACGATAACGATTATCTCACAATGTGACGATACTGCGATTATCGATACATTGCTCAGAAATCAATCTACGATAATCTATGACATTACAAAAAAGAAAAAAGTGAAAAAATACAATTTTTATTTTATATCTCTGAAAGACAATAAATTGAAAAGGTGTCCTATGAACAGTGACACTATTTTAGTGCAACATTTTTGTAAATAAGTGTCAACATGCCAATGTAAACAAATAAATAATCTCCAATAGTGCTTTATGTAAACAAAAAAATAGGGTCTTTTTTACTAGTGACACCATTATAGTGCAATATTCCAGTCAACAATATATTGGTTCCTTCAAGAAACAGTGACAAAATTTCTGTGAAGACCTATCTGCACTTTTTTTTTTAAAATTAAAAAATTTAATTAAAAAAAAATCAATGCTTTGCGCGAGCATATCGATAATCGATCGTGCAAAAAATATTGCGATATATCGCCGTATCGTGATATCGTCACACTCCTAGTATGTTCAGAGGATATATTTCGAGTATTGTTCAAACGGTAACACTTCACTTGAAGTTTTATACATAAAGGCTGACATTACGTTGTCATTATTATGACATGACACCTGTTATTAGCATGAATAAGGTGTCATAAAGGCTGTTAAGGCTAACCCCTTACTCTAACCCTACCTAAGCCCACTAGATCCCTCCACCGAACCCGAAAAATGCCAATATAGCTCCAAAGGTGTCATAATTTACTTATAATACATTTAATGACAGGCTTCATAACACCTTATTCATGACAGCGTAGTGTCAGCCTTATGTATAAAACTTCAAGCAAAGTGTTAATGGCCAAGTTCCCAAAAGTGTGAGAGTTTATTTTTATTTGCATTAAAAACACTAGTGCAGTGCCCGTAGGAAGTATGTCTTGCTCTAGGAAAGTGGGAGGTTAAGTAGCTTTTTCATGGATGGTTTACATGGGAGCTTTAATTCCTTTTTAATTCAGAAAAAAAAGGTAAATCCTCTTTAAACTGACCTTGTAAACACTCAATTTCTAAAGCAAATTTTATTTCTGAATTACACACACACACACACACACACACACACACACACACACACTAATGCACTGTTTTATTATTATTATTATTATTATTATTATTATTATTATTATTCACCTTAGTTACAAATGTTGCTCCCTGGGATATTTCTCAGTAATACCAAATTAAATTGTGTGGTGTACACTACTGTGTGTGCGTGCGTGCGTGTGTGTGTGTGTGTGTGTGTGTGTGTGTGTGTGTGTGTGTGTGTGTGTGTGTGCGCATGCGTGCATGCGTGTGTGTGTGCGTGTGTTCCTCAAATATCTCTGCGAATCAGGTACAGATTGACCTGAGACTTTCAACATGGCTGCTGCTTGGTTAAAGGGTGTGCAACGTTGGATTTGTTAGGACTGTAATGATACCGTTAATGAATAATAATTATGTAATATTAAATGCACCTGTGCAGAACAGCTCAATGTTGACAGGTAGCCATAGAACCTCAGGATGAATTGAAAGCTGCGTAAACTGGAAAGGGGATTAAATTAAGGGATATTTCTCATTAATCTTGTCAATATTCAGCTCTTGTCACTAATCTGACTTTCAGTTGTAAATGAACAGTAAATAATCTTTGGCATTTTGAAGTTTTAGAGAAACAGGAAAGTGAATGCAGATAGTGAGTACTGACTAACTGTTCTCAGTAATAGTAAACCAGGAAACCAGGGAGCGTGCGGGGTCTTCCTTTTAAGAGGATTAGAGGCCTTCATTCTGCAGGGACCCGCTCCGGTCAGGGTGTCACTTTAGCACCTCCCACTTATCCGGATTTGAACAGATAGACACAGATCAGAGGGACTAGGTAGTCGACAGATGCAAATGACTAACCAGAAGTGAATCTCCTCACATTAGATTAGAAACTCCTGGCACAGCCTTAAACCATAATGCCAGAACACATTTGATCCCCTAAATGCTTAACGCATTAAATGTGCAGGAATAAGTGTGCACAACGTGCACGCATGCCTCGAGGTGCTGAGTCAAATGAGGATTTTCTGCTGTCATCCTCCTTTCTCTTTTTTTGTCTTTAGCGTTCTCCTCTCTCTCCGTCTAACCTTCACTGACCTTGTTGAGTCAGGTATTGGACTCCAATGACAGTCCCTGTGGACAGCAGAGCACGCATTGGCTAAACACTTCAGCATGAGCTTTACTGTGTCTTCACACACAGCACAGAGAGCTAAGCAGGTGCAAGGACACGTACACACTCAGTATGTGAGTATATACTACAAAGAGATGTGTGATACAGAGTGTGTTTGTTGTTATATTGAGAAAAAAGGCAGGAAATTGGTACGTTGCTGAATAAAGCACAGATTTCAGGGATTCATATCCGGCCCAGGTTTGTTAGGCATCCAGCCAGGGGTGGACTGGCCATCTGGCAAACCCGGCATCGTCACGGTGGGCTGTCAACCCAAAGTCGACCAGTTCGGTTTGCTAAATTTTTTTTTTAAACGAGCGAGTGTAGGCAGACATAGTAACAGGTGGTCAAAAATTGTCCAAAAGTGGCAAAAACATGGCAAGAAAAGAGTGTAAAAATGGGCTAAAGCAGTCAAGAGTCGACAAAAAAATGGGTAAATAAAGAGGAACCAGGTGTCATGTAATGGCAAAGGGTAGCTTTAATTGTCAAAATGTGCCAAACAATTGTGAAAAAGGGCAAAAATATAGAACAAAAAGAGGCAAAATGTAAGAATAAAAAAACAAGTGGTATTTATTAGGCAAAAGTTATCTTATTTTGATGAAAAGTGGCTTAAAAAATTAAAGAAAGGACAAAATTTGGATTAAAGTATTAAAAAGAACTTGCAAAAATGGACAAAGAATAGGAAAAGGGGATATTCATTGGCAAAGGGTAGCTAAAGTCTGGAAAAAGGGGCAAAGACAAAGACAAAGGAAAGTAAATAGGTAAAAGGGGGTTAAAAAAGTTTCCTCCTTTTAAGATTTTCTGCGGGAAAAATAATTAAAATTAAGACATAATGAGCCACATGTTGAGTATCCCTGACTTAATAACAACTTCTACATGTGTCGACTGATAATGTAGTAAGCTGGTCTGGACAGACAATGCCAGGGCTCCATTTTTCCCCAGTCTAGCCCTGCATGCAGCTCAGCGTGAAAGCATGACTCACCGTGACGTAGCTTGTCTCTTCAGGACTTCAGAACACACATGCTCCCTCGTCCTCTGAGACAGCCAGTCTGAAGCCCCTCCAGGATTGGCTACAATGAGGTGAGAAAGAGAGACGGGAGTCCTTGTGATCATCAGGGCCAATCCCAATTCGGTGCAGCCAACTGTGCAGGGCAGAACAACACAAATCAGGGAGAGCTGTCCAACTCCAAACCCATTAATCCTGAGTGCTGTCCACACAATCTGTGTTTATGACTAGAAACAAAGTGCAAAATGGTGATTGGATTGAGATGTGTTAATTTAATGCGTCTGGTATGACTTTTAAAATAGAGCGTAAAGGGAGCTACTCTCCAATTCTTAATATATTCAGCGTGAACATGCGAGTGTGTCAGGCGAAAGCAGATGTGAGCCCAAAGCAGCGGTCGTGCTGTGGTCGTGGGTTTTTTCCAAGAGGCTCCTCCTCTGCTTCCAGAGGCTCTATCACACACACACACACACACACACACTCCTCCTCAGCCTGAAAAGCACATGGCGATGTGGAGACACGGCACACACATCTCTGTCTGCTTGTCTGTATTAAAATTTCATACAGCCCAGTTCAGCTAACAGTTCTTACTGGGAGTTCACTAAAATCCCACGACTGCTGATAGGTTGGAGAAAGATACACTGGGAGACAACCAATAGGAAATGAGGACATGCCTTTCATGAAATTGTTATAACCGAGGCCCCAATTCTGGTAAATAAATACACACTTGGTGAACGCTTTGTGCTTTAAACTCACGCACACACTGAATAAACATTAATGATCTCGTCTCATTCTCAGGGGCATTCGATGGAGAAGAGTTAAAGAAGTAAAGCATATTCCCGTCTGTGCAGCTCTATCATCAGAGCTTTGACCCATGTGTCCCACTGCAAACATCAACATAAGACCTGACCTGCACTCTGCAGGGCACATGAATAATGCATAGAGCTAATGCAGCTATAGCTCCATCTGTAAAACCTCTCCTTCTGCAACGTTTGTCGGCGCAGGCAAAGAGACAGAGGAGAGCAACAGAAGGAGGGAGCGAAGGACACGGGAAAGATGCATGGGGGGAGGAAAGAGGGGCCGTAAAAGGGGAAGGAATAGAGAGAGAAAAGAGAGAAAGGACAGGATATTGAAGGGGCGAAGAAATGGGGAGAATTTTAAAGAGGGTTGAGAGGGCAGCGACAAAGAAGTGAGAGAGTAAAGCCGCAGGAGGAGAAAGGAAAGAACAAAAGTCTAAACACTGTGAGAAGTGACTTTGGAGAAAATGTAGAGGCAGAGTTTTTTTCACGTGTTAGATTTCTACACAGAATAACAATAACAATGAGCAGTGTTTGCAGTGGCGACTGCATAAAACCGTCTCCATGAAGTACATTTCTCTTTCCTCCTGCTTGCCTTTAATAATGAGGCTGAAACCATGTTTAATGATGTGACCCAGTTTCAAACCTGACACAGTCCCAAAAGCTGAGGATGCACTTTTTCTCCAATTGTTGTCTTTAACATTCTCCCTTCACTCACCGTGTCTCAGCCTCACACAAAGAATCTATACCATACACCGGGGCTTCTCAACCTCGTGGTCGGGACCCCATTTAGGGTCGCAAGACACTAGGAGGGGGTCACCAGATGCCTCCAAGAAACTTTCCATATTTTAACCTATTTTCATCACTTTTTCTTGCTTATTTTTGCTTATTTAAATGCATTTTTACAACATTACTACCATTTCTGCCACTTCTCCATCAAAGTGCAGAAAAGGCATTTTTCTTTTTTCCACTTTCAAGACATTTTCAGCACTTGTAATCCCTTTCCACCACTTTTCCCACCTAATGTTGCAAACTATGTCACTTTTACCCTCTTTTCACCATATTTCATGCCTATTTTTTTTTGCCAATTTAACCATATTAACAATTTGTCACGCCCATTATTTTCCAGTTTAAACTCATTATTCCTACTAACACCACTTTTTTCTGTCCGTTTCTAGTCACTCTAATTTGCAACTTTTAACCAATTTCTGTGGTTTTTAAAATCACATTTCACCACCTTTTCCACCATTTTTGGTCACTTTTAACCCATTTCATTTCTGATTAAAAGATGACTTTGGCACAAATAATAATAAACTTCCCTCTGTGTTCAACTACCTTCAGGTGCAGTGGGGGTTCCCGATCTCCGGGCACCTTTATTTTGGGGGTCGCGGGTTGAAAAGGTTGAGAACCACTGCTATACACAATACAATAATGAAGCATGTCTTCACCATTTCCATGAGACAGAAAACCTTCCTTTCCTCACTCTCTTATTGCTCATTTTCCTACACAATGTCTCTCCGTGTGTGTGTGTGCTCAAACAGTCAGTTATACAACTCTGGGATCATGAGCTGTTCATAGGAGGTGCTGTCCTTAGGAAGTGCAGACCAGAGGTGCAATGAACAAGCAGTTCAACTGAAGCCAGCGGAGAGGAAAACCACCTTCACGTCCAATTAGCTCCGCTGGGACGAAGCAGGTCACACCAACCCAGACGAGAGCTGGATGAGCTTCACCAGGCCATGAATTGTGTCAGATCATATCAAAATATTTCATAGATCATATTTATCATATTCATGACTGGGAAGACTTTTATTATCTGTATTAAATTGTTGAACTGCACATAGCTCCACACGCACCAAAAACACACACACACACACACACACACACACACACAAACACACACACTTAAAAATCTGACCCACAAGTCGTTCCCACAGACGTTACCAATGCTTTTATTTGAAAAAAGACTCTGTGGTCCTTAATTGACATCGCGCTGACAATCCATCCACAAACACACACACACACACACACACACACACAGACAAACAAAGACACACCGGATACAGCTGAACCACATAAGGCAGCAGCAGGGATTGGTTCATTGACTAAGTATTTCTTTTTGGAACGCAGTCATCTACAATAAATTTGGAAACGGAAATGAGGGAACATCCAGTCCTACAGCAGGAGCATGATATGTTGGTCCGTGTGTGTACTGTATGTATGTGTGTTACTGAAGAAAAAGGCGATTAAGGTCCACGTGGCGTCATATTTCATCACACAATATTGTGCTTCTGCAGAAATGAAAATAACTGCTCCAAAAGCACAAACAGGTTTGTTATTCAATGATTCTTTGTGTAGTTTTAATAATGACAATGGATTTAATTTATTAGGCCCTTTTTATTTTCTGAGCAGGAACTCAACATTCACAGAGAAGTCATACCAGTGAGGTAAGCAATCAAACCCCCAACCTCTTAATCAGAAGACAATGTCTCTACCATCTGGGAACAGTGTTTGGTCTTCATCTCAGCTCTTATTGGACGTCTGCCTGTCACTGTCAATATGGACAAGCACATTCACACACTAATTTACCCCTAAAGGCAAGCTTTGACTGTAAAAGGAAGCCGGGGTAGTATAGGGTAACTGGAAAAAACGACAAAATCCAAACTAAACACAGAAAGGTCCCAGTTCTCCCCAGGAATCAAATCTATGTCAAATATCTAGGCCTTCAGTAATGCAGAACCACAACACCAGACATAAGCAACTGGAGGATCGGGGGTCACATGCAGCCCTAGGTCTAATGTTGTGTGGCTCTGATAAAAATGTACTTCAAAATCATAGAAGACTAGTACAAAATAACAGAAAAATATACAAAAATTGAGCATTGGATTAGTTCCGGCAGGCAGTAGCTGTTAACAACTGACAGCATCCATCCCCTAATTCAGTTAATCATCCAGCTCATTGTGTTCCATGCTTCCTATTGGTTAGAGTTAGTCTCAGTGCTGCATTTAAACCACTGCAACACGCCTACTTCCGCACACTTCTTCCGCAAACGCATCGCAACCCACCCCCACCTCAGCTCCGCTTCTTCTGTCTAATTAAACAGTGTCTTCTGTTGGTATCTAATGTCTGTGCTTCTATTCCAGAGGGTCCTGCTGACCGCTCTCTCTGCTTATGCCTCTCCATGGAGCTCATGGAAGAGCGAGGGGGCACTTCCTTCGGTTCGGGCTTTCCGCGTTGCTTCTGGAAAGGCAGAACGGTCCCAGAACAGAGCCTTACTGCCAAATCTAAACTGCATACTATTTGACTAAAGTGATCCTGACTGAACTACATAAAAGATCTACAAAAATATGTCCTAAAACACAAAATCACACAAATTGACTCCAAAAGCACACAAAATAAAAGAAAAATATACAAAACATAACAGATAAAAATACAAAACTACAATAAATAATCCACAAGATGACAACAAAAATTAATGTTGACATGAATGTTGATAATGTGACCCTCGCATCAGGCAATCATATTTTGTGGCCCCTGCTGTGATCACTGTTGCCCATCACTGCACTGCACTGTCATTTTTCTTTTCAAACATTTGCAATTTCATAAATTATGAATTCAAAATGAAACAAGTAAAACATCCTAATAATACAGTAAACACGCAGTGGAAATGAGTGTACCTGTAAGGACACAGACATTATCGAGTGGAGCTGCCACAACAAAACTTAAAATGAACCACAAAAAAACCCACACTGTAAAAAGTTATGAACCACTTAAGTAGCCATGAAGAAACAGATGCTGTCCATTATCTTTGGTTTGTGGCGTTAAAGCAAAACCAGCAGCATTGACTGTCTGTTTACGTCTTGGGATGCATCACAACAACCAAGACACTAGGCTGGAACCAACAACTAAGGCTGCCTTATATCACTTTTTAGCCCTATAGTAGTTTAAAGGTCCCAAATTATACTGTTTTTCATCAATTTCACACAGCTGTCAAAGGTCCAACAACACTGTATTCGATATGCATTGCCCCAAACCCATCCGTGGTCCTGAATTTCAGCTGTCTAAAAGTTGTTCAGATGAGCTCTGCTGGGAACAGACTGTTTCTGTGCCTGCACCTTTAAATGCTAATGAGCTCTGTCTGTCGACGCCTACTTCTGTAGCTGGGACATAATATAGGCACTTATGTTGATTTGTTTAACCAACAACAGAGCAATTTTTCGTGTCTAGCTCTGAGCGATGACTTTGCGAAACACTACTGCTATCTCACCGCTGGACACACCAAACTTCACCTCGGGGATGAACGCCCCCCTCTCAGATGTCCTCCTATCACCGCTCAGAGGAGGTCGTCCTATGAAAATGACTCTTTTGGTTACGTAACGACAGGAGCTGAATCTGAACATCTTGAAGGAGCGCCAGTTTATTGATGTAGAGACCAGAAAAAACATGTTTTTCATAATATGGGACCTTTAAGCAGTGATTCCCAATTGGTGGGTCGTGGACAGCTGCTGAAAAATATATAAATACTTAATGTCTCTCATGTTGGACTTGTTTTTTATTTTGAAATAAACTTTTCTCTCGACAGGCGTGCTGTGACATGCATGTTGCACGGAAAAATATATAGATATATGTTTTTAAAAATATTATTTGTGTGTGTTTTCAACAGCTATTTTTGAAAAACTTATTTTGGTTGGTTGAATTCTAAAAAAAAAAAAAACAAAATGTAGGTCCCAGGGTGAGACCAGTTGAGAACCCCCGGTTTAAAGCTTTTAATATTAACGATGCAGATCGCGAACAGGTAGATTTTGTGTTCATTTTTACACTCCCAAATGGTGAGCTGCTTCAGTTGACCTAACTTAGAATGAGTTTGTCTGTAAATCAGGTGTGAAATATAACACAAAATGGGTCAAAGTTTCAGTTCAAAGGACTAGTGAACCTTTATTCCCTGTCTTTATGTGCTGTTGTACTTCCACAGACTGAAAATCAGCTTTAAATGGCACAGTATAGAATGTTCTCCAGGATGGTGCTTGGTTTACGGGATGGCTCAGCTTGTCATTACTGCTTGTTGTGATTTGTTGGTTATTTGTCCTCCTCCTCACGTATCTATTACACATTCTGCTCTGTTTGTCTTGTCTGTCTGGTCCATTAGTATTATGACGACATGGCTCACCGTGCTCTGCTCATTTCATCAACGACCTGGAGGGAGCCAGACTTACCCTTCCCTAGTGCACTTATAAATAATAAGACTTTGGTTTTTGTGCGGCAGAAAAACCTGCATCAATTGTTCTGATACTGCTGGAGACAGTCAAAAGAAGGTGAAGGTCTGAATGAAAGGGAAACCTGATGTAGAGTATGCTGGAGGATGATTTTATTTTTTTTATGCTGCAACAGACCTTGTATACGTCATGCATTGTGAATTTGCGATATCCACTGCTCATCATGGATAAGCAATACACCTTTGGTTCGAAGAGCAGAGGGTCACTCAGCCTAAAATAATACATATTTTTTTAAAAAAGGCATTTTATGTCACAATTTTTCACTACATGCTCAGAAATCGCCTTGGCCTACATCGCAGCACCACTGCCAGTCGTCTGTGCAACCATCAAGCGGCTGTCACATCAATGAGGCCACGTCTCTGCTTTCTTCTGCAGGAATAGTGGTGCAGATTAAAAGGGAAACACGTATACAACCATTGCCATGCATATGGTTAGTGGTGTATCAGCTAAACTAGCATTTAGCTACTGTAGCAGAGCTGAAAGGAGTTTGAAGTGAGCATAAAAGTGCAGCCTCATCAAGAAAATAAAGCTCTATACAAAATTTCAAGTAGGTAAATTGTACAAATAAAGTTGAATTGATGGATTTAGGTCTTTGGCCTCCTAACGTTAAAGGCACCAATGACATTCATCAGCAAAATAATACAGTTTTACAGCAAAGGTTTGTATCGTTGTAGTATACAAACTAACTACATTCTGTTAACTGATTTTTATTTGGGTACATTTATCATTGTTTTTATTTTAGTTCAGGGGCCAAATGTGCAGCAGTTTATCTTAAGTGGGCCACAGATT
The DNA here is from genome assembly GCF_900634775.1 of Gouania willdenowi. NCBI lineage: Eukaryota > Metazoa > Chordata > Actinopteri > Blenniiformes > Gobiesocidae > Gouania > Gouania willdenowi. The sequence continues at coordinate 17,683,189 of NC_041053.1, forward strand.
TGAGGTGTGAAAATGAGTAATTTAATCAGGATCTTCACTTTCAGTTTATTTTACTTTGTAGAATATTTTGAAGAAAATTGCAGGATTTAGGAAACATTTAGAGTTATTTGAACAATTTGCGAGTTTCTTTGAATTTGTGTATTATTTTGGAGATACTGCATCTACAAATGAATTAGTTGGTAATTTACACAATGATTCATGGTTTCTCTGACTTTTTTGCATTTTCTGCTGCGGGCCGAATTGGATGCTCTAAAGGGCCGAATTTGGCACCCGGCCCTTGAGTTTGACACGTGTGCTTTACATGATTCTTAAATGTACAGGTCCTTCACCTATTGACAGTAATGATCAGGTTAAAATCCCTGATACCTCATTTGATTAGGAGTGAACTTCCTGGGTACAAACCATCTTGTTGGGCCCCTACTGTAAGTTATGTACAATATTATAAAAGCTTTCTTTTTTCTTTACAATAACCTAATGATTCCATATCCAATGCTTGTATTTTATAAATTTGTTCTACTATATTTTAGTGTTTTATTGAATATTGTGTTTGTGACATACTTATATGTATTTTTTTAATCAATCAATCAATCAATATTTATTCATATAGTGCAAAATACAACAAAGGTCATCTCATAGTGCAATCAAAATATAAAATTCATAATAATAAGGGGAAAAATACAACAATGTCCCAAAGTAAATGTACAAAATGACAGAAAAATACACAAAACAAGAGCAAGACGACAAAGAATTACAGCATTGCAGGAAAATACAGTAAAAGACAAGTTAAAAACACAGAAAATATTCCAAAAACACACAAAAGTACTACAAAAATGAACAAAACAACAACAGTAATACACAAAATTACTTAAAAAAATATACACAATTACAGAAAATGTCAACAAAAGTACACAAAAAGAAAAGAAAAACATAAAAAATGACTCCGCAAACCCACAGTACTAACAAACAAGCAAAAAGACAACAGAAATACACACAAATACACAATATGACTCCAACAAACATATATTTTACAGGAAAAATACACAAAGAGACTACAGAAATGCACAAAATGCTTTACAATGAGCAAGACAACAACAAATATACACAGATAAATAGAAATAGAAATAGAAAAACTCTTTGTTCTTTCCTGTATTAATGCTCAGATTATTCTAAATGCTCACATGAATGTTGATCATGTGGTTCTGATCAAACAAACACATTTTTTGCTCTACCTCTATAAGGGGCGGTAGTTAGGGCCCTGATGCAGTATTAATAATTGTCTTTAGTGCAAAACTGTGCTTAACAACCATGTTACGTGTTACACAGGGCTCTTTTCATTCCAATATAAATAATCAAATAAATGTTTAAAATGCATTTTCGTACATATACTGTATATGAAACAGCCTGCCTCGGGCCCCGGGTACTCAGTACCCTTTACCCCCCCCCAGTCCGACGGCCCTGCTCCCCACCTCTAGCTCACTTTAAATGGCACATGGCACCAGTTTTGACATCTAAAAACGGTGTTTTTATAACACCATCTTATTTCTTGGACAAACAAATCATGCTGATATCCGGTAATAAAAGTGTCAAACGATGCTCAGTTTGTCCGTAATCTTTCATTTAACATCATATTTTTAACTTCCGCCCAACACCGCTGGTCATCAGCATCCATCTGATCAAAATCTCTTATGTACTCCCTCATCCATGTTATCCTGATCAGGATAGCAGTGCTCTATGGAATCTATTCCAAACGATGGCACAGGGCACACCCTGGTCAGATCAACCAGTGCATCACAGAGCAGACAATCACAGCCACCCACATACTGTATTCATTTTAGGAGAATAACAAGCCCAATCTACTAAGACCAACGCTGACTGACAGCTTTGATAAACCTCTCATACAACCGCTCGAATTTATCTTTATTCTTTATGAGGATCAATCAGCATCGTCTCTAAAAACAAACACATCTATCTTCTCTACATGGATTTCAGGGCTGTGGAGCATCAGGTATCTCACTCAGAGGAAACCATACACGGGTCTGTGATGGTTCCCAGTCATCCAGGTTATGGGGATTCTCTCAGCTTTGTTAAGGCCACTGGTTGACTCACTGAAACGCTACTGAAATGTATCACTATTTCCAATTCCTGGTGATTTTACCAGACTATTTCTAAAATAACAGGCCAGTTTGCTGATAAGTTGTGGAAAAAACACATTGTAAACATCAGGCCAATATGTGGGAAAAATTTAAACTTTGTCTGTGGAGCTTTCACGGTCAGAAAAAAAACTGAATGGATTTATAAAACTCGGAAAAAATAAATAAATAGACAAAACTTGAAAGAATGACTCAAATACCACATTACTGTTACTGTAAGGGCCGGATTTAGCCCCCGGGCCTTGAGTTGGACGCGTGCTTTTTACCTTAGTCGACCATATCTGTAACAGATTTAGCCGACAAAAATCTTAATGTCATTTATTTGAGTAAAACTAAGATTTTAAATCATAATTTGTTGTCAGCACTGGTGAGCCCTGATCTCATGCAGAGCTGGACGATGCATTGAGATTTAAGCTATATCAAGTTTTCTATTTTGGGGGAATAAAAAAATTACAATATTGCCTATATCAATATAAATAATTTTTATAGCTTATTTTGTATTGAAATACTTGTTTTAGGAGTCGCTGCTTTCACTGCTTCTCAGAGCAGAATAAAAAGCTCAGTTTGATGGATTTTTCAATATGTCATGTAGATAGATAGATAGATAGATAGATAGATAGATAGATAGATAGATAGATAGATAGATAGATAGATAGATAGATAGATAGATAGATAGATAGATAGATAAATAGATAGATAGATAGATAGATAGATAGATAGATAGATAGATAGATAGATAGATAGATAAATAGATAGATAGATAGATAGATAGATAGATAGATAGATAGATAGATAGATAGATAGATAGATAGATAGATAATAAAGAAGATATTGTTCTATTCTTTGTTAATAAATGTGCCTGTGTGGCATTTTGCATCAGCAAATTTAACCCAGAATTGTATTTCTGGTCAGACTTTGTTTGAAATAAAATGATTGAGATTTATATCATATATTGCTATTTTGAGAAAAATTATCGAGATGTGAGTTTTGGTCTGTATTGCCCAGCCCTTCTCTCATTCATTTAACAGACTAGTACAAAATGACACTGTCTCCTTTTGACTGATAAAGAGCCTCTTGGAACACAAGTGTTTTGTATATGGGACAATCTGTGTAGACTGCTGCGGTTGAGCAGGAGAACAACAACCCAGCCTGCCCTGCAGACATGGAGCAGAGACTAAAGAAGAAGACAGAGGCAGGGGATGGATGGCTGCAGAAAGTGGGCCACAGTGAGCAGATCCAGGCTAATGCAGCCACGCATCAAGTCCTCTGCTCCCATCACATGCTCCAACATACATCCCTGAGTCACAGCACTGAGCCCTGTGGCACACACACACACACACACACACACACACACACACACACACACACACACGCACACACACACACACACACCAGGGTTGGGGTCAAGTATAATTGTAATCATGTAATTGATCATTAATTACAATTATGGCGTAATTGTAATTGTATTTCAAAAGCTCTTTCGTAATTGTAATTAAATTGTAATTGTGTTTAGATAATTGGCTTTGTAATTGTAATTGCCATGAAAATTCTATAGATAGATAGATAGCTTTATTTCAGACCCAGGGTCCATAAAAACCTTACCAAAAAACAAAAACTCATAAAAAAATTGTCAAACACAATTTCAAACAAAACAGAGGAACCATGTTACAGTTCTATATAGGGGTGTTGAAAAAAATTGATTTGGTGATATATCGCAATATTACGTTGTGCGATTCTCGGATCAATTCAAAATGTATTCATTTTATTTTTAGCCTTTATTTAACCAGGAAAGTATTTCCACTACAGGAGACATTGATAATGCACAAAGCAATGCACTGAAACCTGGGCATGTTGACTAGCTTGTGTTTTTTTCAATAAAATCTAAAAAGAAAGCACTAACTATCTGTATTTATTTGTTGTTCTAGACATATACCTCAGATAAGTTGCACTAAAGTCAAAGTTGGTTTAAAAGCCACAGGCAGATTGTATGTTATTATTATTTTATTTTTTTTTTTAAGTTGTTGGCACATGGCATGTTAAAGCCAATGTCTTGAGTGTAAAATATGCCAATAAAATATATTTCATACATAATGTTCTCGTGAAGGTGTACACATTTACAGATTAGTTGTTTCTTAAGTCATATATCTATAAAAAAGAAATTTTAAATCGCAATAATCGCCTTGTACTTTAATATCGAGATATATTGTATCGTATCGTATGGTGACCTATGTATCAGGATACGAATCGTATCGCCAGATGCCAGGCAATACACACCCCTAGTTCTACACATATGTAGCTAACAAATATCAAAATATGTTTCACATCAAAAATTTTCCACATTTTACAATTTAAAAAAAATGTATCTCAAGTGGTATAGTGACACAAAAAAAGGCTCAGACGCCCACACCAAAAATATTGGAACCAATATTTTTCATTGATTAGGAAGTCTGATAAGGTAAGCAATAGATAGGAAATAAATTAGATGATAGATATTTGTTTTTAGTGTGTTTTACAGCTGATTTAGGAGCAGTTATCATAACAGAAAGCTAACACAAGAGGAAGGTTGACTTTTAATAGGTTTTTTATTTCAGGCTCAGTCATTTTGATTCATTGAAATTGAACTTTAGTAATTGAAAATGTAATTGGAATCGACTTTATGAGGATAAAAAAAATATATATTGTACTTTAATTGTAATTGGGAAAAATGCTGGTCACTGTAATAATTAAAATGTAATTGAATATGGGTAATTGTAACTGAAAAATGTAATTACACACACACACAGAGAGAGAGAGACTACCATGTGCTCAGGATGCTGATATAAATAAATACCCAGTGATTAAAACAAAGATAATCCATCCACGCAGTGAAAGGCTGTGGTATCAACACGTCTGAACCACGACGAGTGCTCACGTGAAATCACGTCAAGCTTTCAATAAATGGGCCTCATAACGCATTGTTACGGTTTAGTTTATCAAGCCTGGTGAGATCAGGCGATCCTGGTCAGAGGACACAGAAAGATGGAGATGTGGGTCAGACCACTACACTACACCACACCAGGCTGTAGACTACGCCCATTCATAACGTGGCGTGTTTTACTACCCTCGACCCACCCACACTGACCCGGCATCCCTTCATTCTAAAGGCTTCCATCTCCAATCTGGAGCCAGTGAGAGTGATTTCACACACACACACACACACACACACACACACACACACACACACACACACACACACACACACACACAAGCCTATAGTATAGCTGGTGACTGTATAGCAGAACATTCTGGGTGTCATGGTGTGTTCTACCATTGCTGGATCGATCAGATCCATAAATGCTTTATAAATGCCCTTCCAACAAATCAATAATCACCATTAAACTGACCACAATAACTTTGATCAGTGATGGCAGTATTCACCCTTGAGGCTAAACAAAGAAGAAGCGGAAAAAAAGGTCATTCTATTGTTGTTTCCTTAATAATCATAATCGGATTTAAACATCCACCACCCCCCACCCACCCCCACCCCCCGCCCCCCAAGCCCTCTGCAATGACCATCACTGGTCGTGTTCATTGCATGGCTGTAAAATGGCAGGACAAGGCACCGGGTGCTCCTCCATCGGACAATAAACACCCAAAGGACTCACCTCGTGGGGACAGGAGGAGGACCAGAGGACCGGGAGGATGGGGGCGATTCAACCCTGACGGAAGCGAGCAGCGATGCGGAGAAGACGAGCACAAACCAGGGCTGTTCCTCACAAATATCAAGCCGGGATGGAGGACGATGATGATGATGAAGATGTCGGTGGGGGGTTTGGCTGCGTGCTGGATGCTGTCATACTGGGACTGAGTGTCTAATCCCCGGCCCTGAGCTCAGAATAGCCCTCCCCCTCCCCCGGTGTGGCTCTCTCTCTCCTCCCCGCCTCCATCGCAAGGACCCCGAGCCCCCACCCCTCCTGTGCACTGCACGGTCAGTGTGTTCAGGCAAATGTACATGACAAAACTAGCTCAGGAAAAGCCTGAACTGGTTTATTTTAAAAAGACTGTTAAATAATGCATAACTTTCACTATATTTATTTATTTATTTATTCCCAATGTCGCTAAATGCTTGTTCATGTGGATCTTGTTGGGTTTTTTTTTCTTTTTTCTTATAAATTTTATATTTTGATAAGCACATTGAGATGACTTTGTTGTAAATTGCACTATACAAATAAAGCTGAATTGAATTGAATGTATTTATTTATTTATTTACTAACTATTATTATTATTATTATTATTATTATTATTATTATTATTATTAATAATAATAATAATAATGTTAAGTACTTTTTAAATATTTTGTAAACCGTGCTGTAAGAGAACTAAAATTAGAGGTGATACCATTAGAATTGTACTACAAGTCATTAGAGGTGTGAGGAGTACTGATATCAAGTAGGCTACTGCTACTTGATTGAAATTTTACTCAAGTACAAGTGCAAGTATGTCATACTCATGCATAAAAAAATTCAAGTACAAGTAAAAAAAGTGGCTGAATGAAATAGTAATCAAACTAAAAGTTACTAGTTACTTTCATCCCCCACGTTTATTTTTGGTAATGAATCTTGCCAGGGCTCTGTTGCATACAGTAAACATCTCATGTATAAACTTAAAAAGAAATAGATGAAATCTTGCACATTTTGGACCTTGATTTATTTTCTACAAAGATATCTGTATAAAATAAAAGGTTTGTCAAAATGTACAATTTAAAAATATTTATAATAATACCAATGAATTCAAATCAAAATTTAAAAAAATTATAATAACTCTCAGCCTCTAACGTATAGCTAAATTTGTGAACTCTAAAACAGTGCCATTGCCATTAGAAATATAAAAAAAGGACAAGTATCTACATACATAAGTACATGTAATCCATTACTTTCACCTCTGCAAATCATTGTAAGAACACCTGTTGACTTTAAAGGTGCCTCTCAAAAGCAAGCATCATTTTAGTCAGCAACCCATGCAACAATTGTGTCATCAGAGGACCATCTCCTTATTCATTTGATTTTACACCTCGTTATTATGTGTTGACCCCTCATTAGATTGGAGTCCTGGTGACCAATGGGATTTGGGAAAACAATCGGCAGTTTGTACAGGTACACAATAATGAATGGACGTATTTTATGATAAACAGCGGCATCTAGTGGCACAACTGGTTCAAATCATAGACTGTAAAAAGAATGTATTCATGTTTCTTTACTTTACACCTGGATGTTTGATGCCATGTATTTGTGCTTTACTCTCCACGTGTGCAGAGTACATAGTGGGAAATTAATTTTACAAAATAATTGGCAGGGAGGCAAGGTGTCCAATGAATTTAATAAAACACTATTAGTTGTAGGATAAACTGCAACGATGTTGAAGAAGAAAGTACACAAGAATTGGTAAGCATAGCTGAGTTTGTCTTTTGCCACAAACACTTTTTTTTATAAAGAAACATTATTTTATTAAAGTTTTTTTTCTTTCTTTAAATATCCGATAACGAAATACAGATTCATTTTAAACCATTCATCTTATTTGAGTTACTTACTACCATTTAAGAAAGCATGTATTTATTTATTTATTTTTCTTGCGATTTTTTTTTTTTTTTTTGACTTGCGATATGTCCCTTTTCAAACCCCGTCCTACGTCATACAGCGCCCTCTGCTCTTCCGGGTCAGATTAACAAAGCCCACGTGACAAACCCACGGACACAGTGATCGTTTCACTGGGACACTTCAGGGACCCACCGATAACAAACAAAGCTGCCACGATGTTCAAACTGGAGGGACTGGGACCAAAAATGGACCCCGAGGAGATGAAGAAGAAGATGCGTCAGGACGTCATCGCGTCCGTCCGGAACTTTGTAATTTACGTGGCGCTGCTCAGAGCCAGTAAGTGATGACATTGAAACTCAACATTAAACACGTTTCTCACAGTCAGTGCTCACTATCTGCTGTTTCACACTGGGGTGGAAATATAATTTATATGGAATAACATTTTAGCAGTTCTTATACCTTTACTTATCAATTAATTTATTCATTGTTCTGTGGTTTCATAACTAATGAGGTATGGTTCTAGGAGCCCAGTGATAACATATAGGCTTTATGTCATGTGACCCTTTAACTGCACATTATGCAGCTATGAAATGGATTGAATCACTCTAATAATGTGTTGGAAGGGAATTTATGAACCACAGGTCAGATGTAGCCACAGATGTAGCCTACCTCCACCACCATGACTTTAGTATGGTTTCTGTAAAGCAAAGCCTTGACTTAAGTGTGACCACTATATACTTCCAATTATATATGGTTAACATGGCTCAGGTTTAATTACAAACATTAAACTAAAAATCTGACATTGACTTTTTTTTTATTGCAGCACAAACTATGTTTTGATAGATATGTTTAAGTATATATAAAACAATTTAATGCGTGTATTCATAGCCACACCTACTACATATTACTAGGGTTGGGCTTTTTCTGATACGTTACCTCTACTTGGTATTTTTGCAATGGTTGTGGTGATTAAACAGTACTTGAACTGGTACTTAATAATAACCTCAAAATGTGAGGTTTTCATTACGTAGAATCTGTAATAAAAATGTGCGTATGTGTTTAATGTACTGCGCAAATTGTTGGTGGTTATAGTAGTCAGTGGTATAATTAATAAATGAAAAGCTGTTGTCACAGCTGTAATCAGTGTGAGATGAGTTGAGTTTATTTGTCATTGCACATGTTACAGAGCAACAAAATTACATTTCAGTTTCATCCCATCCAAGAAAACATGAAAAGACAATCATAACATGGGAGCACAGGGAGAACTGCGGTTCGCCACAAGGGTGGCGCCCCTTATTTAGATGAGAAATGGGATAAAAACAATGGGGAGGAAGAAGAGATTAAAAAAAAAAAAAAGGCAAAAACCAAACTAGGCTCTTGTAGAGAGGAGCAGAGTTTGGGATCATGAAAAAAACTCTTCAGGAATATTGCAACAAAAACTAACAACATTCAATCCAATACAACAGCACGTTAGCACAGGGGATGGGTCCAGAGGAGACGGGGACAAAGACAGGATATGTAGTGATGTAGGGGGAGTGAAAGTGTTCTCAGACTCTGCTGCTGACTCTCACATAGAGATGAGTTCGTTGGCAGAGCCGGGTCCAGGTGTACATGAAAAGTGAGGGTAAGGTCAGAGCGTCTTATCAACATTCCATCCTTGGAGAGTTTGGAGAGAAGAAAACAGACCCCAGGCTGGACATTCAGGGGTGTTTTGAGACGGGCTAGCCATAACATGGCTGCCAGCCCTACTGTTCCTGGTCAGTTCAATTCCATGATTAGATTCAGGATTGGGATGCTGATAGAGGCTCCTGTTAGATTTGAACAAGACAAAAGAGCAGCAACCAGGGAAAATGAGGGAGAGGGAAAAATAGCGTCCGTCTCCTTCGAGAGCGAGCAGGAAAAACCACACCTTGTGTGCATTTAAAAGTAAAAACTCTTCATGTTAGGAAGGGGTGGCTTTACATCTGAGTATTAGCAGTGGCACATTAAAGTGCACCCTGTCTGCGCTGTGCGGGTTGGTGAAGCACCCAGTATCTGACCGCATTCTGCTTCCAACGCTGCTGTGCACCAGGATGAATGCATCCTGTGTTCATGCACCTAAATGCATTCAAATATGTTTTCAAAATTCATCTTTTCAGCTCCATATGTCTTAAGGAAGCTGGACAGCATATGAGCGTAGCAGCTGGTTTCCTCCTGACCTTCGGCTGAGCATCTCCTGCACCACACACGGCATGGAAGTAGAGACATGAAGAGCAGAGCCCATTGCAACATCACTGTGACCGGTGTTCATACACCTCTGCACAGGACTTGCCAGCATGTGTTCATTATGATTTGTTACTTGGCGTAAACGTGATTTAATTTGTCTTCAACTTCTTTGTTAAGAATATACGTGTGGGTTTTTTTGAAGTCCGTGATAACTGTCGCACATTAAAGTGACACAATGTTGCTACTGTTGCAGTTGTGAAGTTTCTGAGATATCATGAAACCTTTGTTGTGGATTATTCCTCTTTTGTTTTTTACTTGAACATGTACCGGGATGCATTATTCTCATCACCTGATAATTAGATTAACAATGAGGTATAGCAGAGACTATGTGACGGAACTGTACCATAGCAGCACAAGTTTAGTAGGGTACAACAATAACATAACTATATTTTTCTGTTTCCTTGTATAACCTATCGTCGACCCGACTTTACCCATTCGCTTATAGATTAAGAAACCCTAATCAAACCAAATGATAGATTCCTCTGATGGTCAGAAACTTTAGTGCCAAGGAACATGCTACACACATTAATGGCGAACATTAAAATAGCTTATTTGGCATCAACCCCAGTCCTTTAGCAGTAACCCTTGCCTCAACTTTCTTACAGTCATGACAAAAAGAGTGGACGCGTTTAAGTAAACAGTGTTGAATGCTAACATGTCAGGGTTTCACTCTACATTCAGGTGTAGGTGTGCACTATTTCTGTTTCTATTGACCCGTTACCCAGTCAAAGGATGTGTTCTGTATTATGCTTGTGTAGTGATTCTTAATCTTAATGTGCTTAAAACACAGGAAAGGCAGAAAACAATTGAAGTAGCTGATTAGAATAACATGGAAAAGCATATGTGCCCACAGCATATAACCACTGTGTGGACCAGGGGTCACCAACACCAGGTATCCTGTTCAAACAGGAGCTCCAGTCACCAATGAGCTCCGTCTAAAATCTGACTTGCGTACCAGGCTTCAAACTCTCAAAGCAAAATACAGATGTAGTCAGAGCCTTAGTAAAGGTAAATACTGCTGCACTTAAGTTTTATTATCAAATTAATCGTCTTTTGAATGTTTATTTTCACTGAAAACATCAAATGTGTTGCAGATAGAATTTTGTTAAAGAAGCTGGAGATCTGGTTTTTGTGACAGGATTTAAAAAGAAAAAACCAAAGTGGATTCTTAAAACAATATTAAAATTAAAAAAAAAAAAAAAAACGTAAAAAATAAATGAGCAGCTTTCATCACATCGGGGGCCACAAAAATTAGATTTTTCTGACCTAAGGGCCAAATTATCAACGTTGTCATTGTTTATAGAATGAGGACCAATCTCAGCATTAACACAAAAACAACAAAGGTTTTGAGTGTCATTTTGTGTATTTCTGCTATTATTTTGTATGTTTTGTCATTCTGTATAGTTTTGGTATTTTGTGGTTCGGAGTCATCTTCTATGTTTTTGTTGTTGTCCTTTAAGGGTATTTTTTCTGTTATTTTGTATGTTTTTCTGAGTCAATTTTTGTGCTAATTTTGGTATTTTTGTCATTTTCTGTTTTTTTTTTAAGTAATCTCGCTCATTAACTTTGGGGGCTGCACAAAATTAGACCCAGGCCCGCATGTGGCCCCCGGGCCAGCAGTTTCCTATGCTCTTGGAATTATTTAGCACCTTTAGAAAGGTTGGTGACATATTTAACTGTATAAAATGAAAATAATTTTACAGCATTAGCGTGAGTACAATAGACAGGATTGCAGACTAAACTACATCATCAAACAGTTCATCTGAATGAATTTGAGTTGCATTTCCTCCATTTGACCATGTGGAGGCGCTACAATGTAAAGCGTCGACATTTGACGTCAAACGGGCAGATTGTTTAGATGTCCTTGATCCGTGGTGTTGCATGGTCAGATGATCATATTGATGATATCTGAGGGCTTAGCAGTGGAACACCACTGTTAGTGGGTTGAGAGAGGAGAGCTGATGGAGACAAAGGCCGATCCCGCCGCTCATCCCGCGGTCTCATTGTTCGTCTAGGCCCGCCCATTATCCTCAGCATCTCAGACCAAGCCGACCAGCAGCAGGTAGGATGCGGTGATAAATGTCACAGAGCAGGGGTGGACTGGACATCTGGTATACCGGGAATTGACTCAAAGTGGGCCGGTCCGGTACATGTTTTTGTTTTTTCTTTTTTTGACGAGGGAGTGGATGCAAATTAACAGATGGCCATAACAAGAAAAGAGTGAAGTGACTAAAATAGGCCAAAAGCAGTCAAGAGTGGGGGAAAAAATGTACAAATAAAGAGGAACGAGTTGGTATGTAATGACAAAGGGTAGCTTAAATAGGCAAAATGTGGCAAACAACATAGAAAAGGGGCAAACGTGGAACAAAAAGAAACAAAATGTAAGGGGAAAAAAGGAAACAAGTAGTATTTATTGGGCAAAAGTTAGCTTATTGGGATGAAAAGTGGTTTTAAAAAAAAAACAGCTTCTACATGGTGTCACTGATAATGTAGTGGGCTGGTCTGGATAGGAAATGCCAGGGCTGAATTTAAGTCCCAGTCCACCCCTGCAGCCACAGACTGTATATGATGTCCGATCAATGTCGAGCACCTTTGTATTTATTGTTTCAGTGATAATCCTGAATGCTGGAGAGCCCCGTACTAGAACCCTCTGTGATGGACTTCCCTGGTCACTTCCAGCACATGTTCAAGCAGCTCAACCAGCAGCGTCTCCAGGCTCAGCTGTGTGACTGTGTGGTGCTGGTGGGGGCTCAGACCTTCCACGCTCATAGATCCATCCTGGCCGCCTGCAGCTCCCACTTCAGGGCCCTCCTCAGCTCCAGTGATGAGATCGGAGGTCCAGGAGCTGACCAGGGAGGAGATGGAGGTCCTGCTGTGATGACCCTAGATCCAGAGGTCGTGACCCCAGAGGCTTTCTCCACACTGTTGGACATGATCTACACCTCCACCCTCTCTCTAGGTGCCTCCAATGTAATGGATGTGCTGTTGGCAGCGTCGCATCTTCACCTCAACACAGTGGTGAAGGCCTGCAAGCTCCACCTATCCAGGAAAAACTTCCCTGCAGCAGCACCCAAAGGCTGGAGGTCAGTGCATCAGCAGCAGAATCTGTCGTCCAGTGTTGGACACCATCAAGTCACATCTGTTGTGGTTGAAGACATAGACAGTGATGACGAGGATATTGTAGTAGAGGTGACTCAGTCCAGCAGAGATGAAGGAGAAGAGGGAAGCCAGGGTGCAGCACACAGGCGTAAGAGGAAGTGCCAGGAGGACAAGCACAGTGACAGGAAGAGAACCAGCAGACAGCCTGGGGAAGTCTACAAGGAGTGCTCACCAACTGTGACCAGGAGCAGCATCAGTGCTGGAGATGGAGACCTGTTGTCCCCAGACTCCCTGGAGAGGGTGAGAGGACTCTGGGAGAACCGCAACAACGAAGAAGTGGAGAAGAAGTACAGCTCAACAAAGGCGGAATCAGAGGAAATGCAGCTGCCAAGCCAGTCAGACAGCAGCTCTGCTAATGGAGGAATGTGTGGGAAGACTGAAGGTGGAGAAGGGGAATCTGTTGTCAAAGTGAAGGTAGGGGAGGAAGAGGAGGAGCTACAGGTCACATTGGTTGAAGTTAAAAAGGAAAACCTGAGCACATACAGACCAGATTTAGATGTTTCTCCACCTTCTCCGCTGCAACACTGCACCGCTAGTGGCAATGATGAAAAAACAAGCACAGCTACCTCAGCAGAGGACGGTGTTAGCTCACTACACTCACAGCTGTGCACAGTACATCCAGATAGTGGGACACAGAGGGGAGATGAAGACTTAGGCGAGGACTCAGTGGATGGTGAAGGCCTGGACAGCCTGTCAGAACTGGCCTTTTCCTGTTTCCTTAATCCCAGCATTGATGGGGTGATGGGAGCTTTGGAAGAGGAGGATAGTCTAGCCAGCCTCACAGCTGCAGCCACTGCTGCTGCTGCCAGGGACACACACATAGCTATAGCGCCCACTGTCACAGACCAATCAGGTCCAAAGCCAGATGATGCAAATACTTCAGCTAATGATTCATCCACTTCTCTGGTTTTCCCAATGGCATCCGTCCCTCTGCAGCAGCTTCTCCCAACTCCCAGTTTCAGCGACACAATCTTCCTCCAGCCCACTCAGAACCCTTTGACAGGCTTCTTAAGCGGCATCAGATCTTGCTTAAGCCTCGAAACCACTTCAAAAACAGGAAAAAGCTCAGGTGCTACCACCTTCCGCCGCATTGCACCCAAAGTGCCACCTGGAGCAGAACCCAGCAGCGAAGCTTCCTCAGGGTCTGCTGCTGACACCGTGGACCATCCTCCTCCTCTGACCAGAGCTTCAGAGGACGTTTATCCAATGCAAGGAAAGCGGCTGCGGAGGACCTTGTGTTGCTGGTGGAGGGGGAGAAGAAATATGCCTGTAAAATCTGCTCCAAAACCTTCATGAACCTGACGGACTGTAAGAAGCACATCGCGTCCACAACAGGGGAGAGAAGCCTTATCCGTGTCCAAAGTGTGGCAAACGCTTTAGCCAGTCCTCCCATCTGTATAAACACTCCAAAAACACCTGCTCAAACTGGAAAGACTCATTCTCAGAAACCATGTGACCTGACCAGGATGCAAGCCACAACCCGTGCCAACAACTAAATGTGCACTAGTTTTATTTATTGAGGAATTAACTTGTTTTTATTCGACATGGAATCAAAATGCTCTGCTTTAGTTCTGAATCATGCCGTGATCACTGTTGTTTTCTATCAATTGTAGCCAAACTACCGTCAGCACACCGAAGATATTCTGACTGAATACATGTATCAGTATTGACGCAAACTTTATTTAAACTGGGATTTTAACAAAAACAAACATTGTGTAAGTGCTGTATCTTTACATCACGTGTCAACCCCAAGGCCCAGGGGCCAAATTCGGTAATTTAGAGTATTCAATTTGGCCCACAGGAGTCAGTAAAAATGAGAGAAAACATAAATTGTTTTGTAAATGACCTATTATTTTAGATATAGATGCCTCAGCCGCTTCAAAAACACAAAATTAATGAAATGCCACAATATTTTTAACATGATGGCAGTCATTTATAATCTCAAAGGGTTGAAAAAAACTCTCCATTAATTCCCAAATTCTGTTATTTTCCTCAAATTATTCTATAAAAATGTCAACAAATTGAATAAAAATTGGTCACAAAAATCAAGAAAACTTAAGTGAAGATCCTGCAGGGACTGATATCTGTCTCTTATTATTAGATATTGTCAGTGCCTTACATACTTTACACACATTGCTTGTTTTTCCCCACGTATAATCTGTGTCCTACTTGAAATCCATATTCGGCCCCTGAACTAAATTGAGTTTGACACCCTTGGTTTACATGAAACAGTGTTTTTTTTTTATTATTTAGAGAAAACCAATTTTCATAGCAAGTTGGAGTGTTTTACTGCAAGTGCATCGAAGAGGTGTCAGAATAAAGTGCAGTTTGAAATACAATGTGGAATAATTTCACTTCAGTACTTCTTTTTTATGTATTACTGTTCGTTTGTAAGTTGAAATGCGTTAGAAGTTTGTTCTCTACGCTCCCCTCTAAAGGTGAATATACACTTTCTTTTAACAAATGGATTTGTATCCTCAAAGACTCTCAATGACGAATTGAATAACTGAGATTAAAGGAGCTATGTTAGCTTCTAAGATTCAGTTACTAAATATTTTTCTCCTAGCACAGCGTAGGTACAGCGGATCAGTGTCAGCCTCTAGGCGGTGAGTTCACTGGGCATGTCCGTACCCTGTAAACCACCCAGCAGGTTTCGAGCTGCCAAAGCTGACATCTCACCCCTTGTGGAGTAGGTCGCGCTGCCGAGGTGTGGGATGACAACTGCGCAAGACAAGAGGAGACGAAGAGAGGCGATATTCAACAGAAGATCACTGAAATGATAGGATGTAATAAAATGCCGTTCTCTGCACTCACCACAGTTTTTCAGTGTGAGCAATGGGTGGTTGGTTGGAAGCGGCTCAGGTGTTGTAACATCCAGTCCAGCTGCAGCAATCTGTCCACTCTTCAAAGCCTCGTACAGATCTTCTTGATTCACCACAGCTCCCCTAAAATAGAATCAAAATGTAGCAGGGTGGGCCACAGTATTTTAGTTTCTTTTAAGAAATATATTCATTAGGTTTTCAAAGAAAGTGTCTATTTGTACGGTTGCCGTACGGACAACCCCAGGTGCTATTGGTACGGTTACCGATGTACAAGTACGTAGCGTCTTAGGGTTAGTTTATAACCCAATATCGCAACAATTTTTAGGGTTAGGGTTAGGTTTAGTCACGTGAACCAAACTGGCCAATGAGGGGCGCTGCGTACAGATAGAATGTTGGTATATTGATATGGATATTTTTAAAAACACATACACTTGGCTCATACATCCATTATGATAAACAATCAAAGTCAGACAGGCATACATCATGCACTAAACTTGCATCAGTAAAGAAAGACAGTTCGTGAATACAAACATAGTTGTAGAAAAAATGAAAATAAATAAAAAAAACAATAACAATTTGTGCCTATAGCACAAAGCCTCTCATAAGAATAGTGGAAGTATTTAGTCTAATATATGCCAGAAAGGGTTCCCATGTTCTGCGGGAGACATCATCTTTGGAGTGCAGTTTCCTTGTTAAGTAGTCCAGAGGATTATAACAAAGTAGGACTCTCTGCCATTGTACCTTGTCTGTAATCCATTTTAAAACACACTTTCTGGCACAAAAAGTTAACATCTTATAGAGTTCCGCCTTATATCTGTCAGTAATAAAATTATTATCTAAACCAAGAAGTAATGACAATGGCTCTCCATTTGTAATAATATGGATGTATAATTTTCTTAATTTCTTGCTCTATGAGCCAAAAGTGCTGGATTTTCCTACAACACCAAAAGCCGTGAGCGAGCGTACCAATTTCTGTCTTACACTCTGAGCATTATGGGGATAGACTGGAGTTAAATTCATGGCGGAGGGAGAGAGAGATATGTGCCCTGTGCAGTATCATTAACTGAACTGACTTTACTCTATTACAAACACTTCAGATTTTCTCATTCTTCCAAGCATCATCCCAGTAATACCAACTCCAAGCTCTCCCTCCCATATGCCTTTCAAACATGATGTACTGAGGCACAGTTTTTAAACAATTCTGTAAGAACAACAAACATTGCTGTGTACTGTTGTGAGATATTACCGGCTTATGTTGACAAAAATGGCTGTGTTTTTCATCTTGTTGAAGAAGGTCTTGTCACATAGACCTTGGGTTTCCGGTGTCAGGGAGCAGGAAACCACTATGAAGTCACTCTCAGACACAAGTGCATCCAGGGATACTATGGAAACACAGAGAGCGTGCAGATAAAATTAAACTAAAGCATTATTTATACAGAGATTATACTGACAAAAACGACTTTACTCTAACACTAAAAGCTGTTACATCCAATTATTTTTTTGTATTAGACAAAATCATAGTGTTTGCCTTGTACATCAATGAATCCAACACTATTTACTCCAAAAAAAAAAAGGAAAAAGGTTGAAATTGCCACTTGCAAGTTTGTTTTCATCTCCACTCCGTTTGCTGACATTTTTGCGCATTGCATTGTGGGATATGGAGGCCTGTAAATGGATGCATACATTTTTTTTTTTTACTTACTTCTTACCGTCATTTCTTTTTTAAGTTTTCCTGCATAATATCAGAATTAAATGAAAACACTTCTATACACCCGTTTCTGCAACATCCCACAATGCAATGCATCGAAATATCAACAAAGTGTTTACGGTGGGGATGAAAACAGACTTTCCGTCAACAATTTCAACATTTTTTTATTTCTTTTTGGAGTAAATGATGTTCGATTAATTGATCTATGAGGCATACACAATGTTTTCACTGTAGCAACTCTAAACTGTGCATCTTTTAATATTAATCAGAGCCAATAATGATTTGTAAAATTTGTACAGTGTCTGCACAACAGACTACAGCACCTTTAACATAAAGAAGAGTCACTACTTCTTTCTACCTCATGACACAGATTTTTATTTTTTTTTAATTTCCTTTTGCGTTGCATTTTAGGGTTCTTCCATGTTTCTTACCAAACTCTCCATTCACCTCAGCAGCATTGCTTTTGACTGTTCTCCCAGAGTACAGCAGCCTCTTCACTCCAAAAGGCAGGAGTCTCCGAGCTATAGCCAAACCTAAACGCCAACAACACACCACTGTAACATTTGAGACCGTGATCAAATCAATGACCCTTCAGTAGAAACATTTCAGAAGATTTAACCTATGCGTCCCAGTCCAATGATCCCCACAGTGCTGCCTGACAGACCATAGCCACACAGCCAGAGAGGCTTCCATGAGCTCCAACCACCACTGACAGCAAGAGAGAATCAACACAACCACTATTACAACAAAGCAAGGCAGGCGCCGATGGTTTTGGTTTGTTACAGAAACACAAATACAGACACCGACGTGAGTAAATGTGTAACTGGAGTGAGACCCACTTTTTGACCTCCTCCACCCCCTCTGGTATTCTGCGAGCAGTAGCCAGAAGCAGAGCTAAGGTCAGCTCTGCCGTCGCATCCGTCAGGACGTCTGGTGTGTAGCCGACACGTATTCCCCTGTGAGGGACAAACAGCAGAGTATAAGATAGAAGGTAAGGAACATATTGTTATATTTGGAGAATGTTGGTTTGCGACTGTAACTCACCGCTTTTTGATCTCATCAAGAGCCATGTGGTCAAACCCCACAGAGAGGGTGCTGATTACTTTCAAGTTTGGGCCTGAAAACAAAAAAACAGGTCAGATTTAATGTAGATTAACATTGATTTTACTTTTTTTAATTGTTACATCTTCTATCATGAAGTCGTGCATTGCTGGTGGCCCCGAAAACTAAATTGTAATTCATGAAGTTGGAAGTTATATGAAGCCCAACGAAACAAACAAACAAAACTCCAGAAACAGAAAACAGCAGCAAAATGGACAAAATGTCATTGAAAGTACACAAATTGATAACAAAGACGCACTAAACAACCGCTTACACACAAAATGACCGAAAAAAAAACAACATTAACAAAAGGACTTCAAAGACACACAAAATGTCAACAAAATTGCACAAAAAAATGCCAAAGAAATTTACAAAATGACAACAGTAACACAAATATAACAAAAACACAGGAAAAAGCAACAAAAATTAAAGTGTCTATTTGTACGGTTGTTGTACGGACAACCCCCAGTGGTATTGGTACCAAAGTACACATACGTAGCATTAGGTTAGGGTTAAGTTATAACTCAATATCGTACCAGTTTTTAAGGTTAGGGTTAGGTTTAGGGTTGAGTTATAACCCAATATCGCAACAATTTTTAGGGTTAGGGTTTAGGGTTAGCTTTAGTCTTAGTCACGAGACCTAAACTGGCCAATGACTGACCTATCACGTAACCAAACTGGCCAAATAGGGGCACTGCGTATGGATAGAATGTTGCTATATTGATACAGCAACCGTACGGATAGCCACTGCCAACACCAACTCACCACATTGACAAGAAAATAGACAAAATGAATTCAAAAACACATGAAATGTCTAAAACTACAAAAAAAAAAAACACCAACAAAACCCACACAAAAGCACTAGAAAAACAAAACCTTTTGTTTTTTTCACCCGTATTAATGCTAAGATTGTTCATTATTCTAAATGCTAACATAAATGTTGATAATGTGGCCCTCAGATCAGACAATCCTATTTTTGTGGGCCCCACTCTGATGGAAGTTGCCCATCCCTGGGCGTTTTCTCGTAAATGATAAAAAACAGTTATTGATTAAATCACTAGTTAAATCATGTTCATGTTTTCATAGGGTTGATGATTACCAGCAGTATCCAGGACTTCAGCATCTATCTTGTCAGACAACAAGCAGAGAAGCCCGTGGGCCCCATGGACCCCTGTGAGGAGCTCTGCCCTGGGAACTGGTTCATCAGAGTCCCACTGACACACTTCAGTCCTGCTCCACACAAACAAATAGTAGTTATTATGACTGAATGTGATGACTTATGAATACTTCACACTGACTGTGTTGCATTTTCAGTATGAAACATGAGTGAGTTTCTAATGCTGAGAGTTTCAAAATAAGCTCCTACACTCCAGACGAGGACAAAATCTTCATTCCCTCCTGCGGAATCCGCCTCGTCACAAAGACCTTCATCATCCTCCCCACGGCCTGCATTCAGCTGTAGGAGCGAACACACGGTACAAACACTGCTGAGGTCCACGCACATATAATGGTATGTGTAAATGACAGAGCGGGCAATACACACTTCACCTCCACAATCACAGCCGCGACACTTCACCTGGAAGCACTCGTGTTCTCAGTACTGCGCATGCGCATCACCAAAGTAGCCCCGGGTGCGCGTGGTTCAAAAGTACAGATCTGTAGATAAAAATATAGACTTTTCGTCTCTATGGAGGTAGATTTCATAGATTTGTGTCTTTATTATTCAATTAAAAAAAAACTTTCAATAACAAAAATAACTTTCATCAAAAAAACAAAAACTTTTCGATAAAAAGTTTACTTCAATCAAAAATACATATTTTCAATCAGATAATAAAAGTGTTTAAATGCAAAACAATATTTGAAACCCAAATAATTGCATTTTAACACTTTTTTTGGATTGAAAATATTTTTTTTGATTGAAGTGATTTTTTTTTTTAAAAGAATCTGAGTATAAGATAACATATATTTTCAGTATTGACTTCGTCATTAGCTTTCTATAGTAGGTGATAATTCTGTTAACATACAAAGCTCTTAACGAAAAAGCTTCAATCTAAGTAAAGTTTTTTTTAATTGAAGTTCATTATTATTATCATTATTATTATTATTGAATACAAATATGGGCAGAAAACAAATTCCATGCCCATAATATGACCCAAATAATGAATAAAAAATATAAATATTCAAAGAAAGAGTGTTCAAATCCATTTTTAGCGTTTTTAAATATTAATTTGCATTTGAACACTTTTTTCTTTGATTGAAAATACTTTTTTTACTGAAACAACTTTGTTGTTTTTTTTTTTGTTTTTTTTAAAAATTAAACAATAAAGGCACAAATCTACCTCCATAATAAACAGTATATCAAAGAAAAATTACCTGCGGACTATTCTGTTTTATTGCGTGTGACGTCACAGCCCCCTCCTGTTGAGTGAAGCAGAGCGTTAGTTGTGCTGTGTGCAGCTCGGTCTCTGACTCCCTCCAAGGCTTCACAAGGCGGAATAAAGACCGAAGCGAAGCAGGAAGTCCAAGAAACAGGGCTCGGCTGTCCATAGAGGGTAAAAATGTGTATTTTAATGAGCTTCTTCTTCTCTGTGTTCGTTCGTTCGTTTGTTTGTTTCCTCCTCGGCTGTTGTTCTGTACGGACTCTAAACAGGCTAAACACTGTTGCTAGCACGATGCTTGTTTATAGCATGTCTGCTTTTAGCTCGTCATTGTAAGGTGTGTGTGTGTGTGTGTGTGTGTGTGTGTGTGTGTGTGTGTGTGTGTGTGTGTGTGTGTGTGTGTGTGTGTGTGTGTGTGTGTGTGTGTGTGTGTGTGTGTGTGTGTGTGTGTGTGTGTGTGTGTGCGTGTGTGTGTGTGTGTGATATTGTGCAGCATTGATCAGCAGACCTCTGAAAACATCTCAGCACTTTTCATGTGGTTTTCTTTTTACCCTGAAGCTGTTACAGTGCAACCTAACTCAGTAATGTATATATTATATTTATTGATAACACTATTGAACACTAATAAATGAGGTGAATGCCACAGATTATGTACCTCTTTATCATGGCAGCTGTCATGGGTTTGTTAGCATTTGTCCTGGAAGCAGAAGTGTAAAGATTACTGATATATCCTACTCAAGTTACTTGATTTAAATTGTACTCGAGTACAAGTAAGTTATGCATAAAATACTCAAGTACAAGTGAAATGTAACTTAATGAAATAGTACTCAATGTAAAAGTTACTGGATACTTTCACCCCCCCATGTTTATTGTTGGTAATAAATCCTGCCATCATGGTTCCCTTGCATACAGTAAACAGCTCATGTATAAACTTAAGAAGAAAGAAACAAAATCTTGCATGATTGGAACTGAATTTATTTTCCACAAAGGCATCTGTATAAAATAAAAGGTTTGTCAAAATGTACAATTCCTTTTAAAATAGAATAACACCAATAAATTCAATTTAAAATATTTTTTTTAAAAAAATTCAGGCTCTAAGTATAGATATATTTATGAACTAATGCCAAATGTGCTATGTGGGGAAAGTGGCGTTGATGAGAAATGATATGACTAAGAACACATGGAATATATTCCTGTTCATGAAATGGAAATTTTTTTAAAAATCACAAAAAGTATTAATTTCCTCAGTAATGGTTGGGCGTAGAAATGTAATGAATAACTTTACTTCTTGTAAAACATACCTAAGTACAAGTAAACTGACTGATTTAGAAATATACTCAAAGTACCCATAAAAGCACCTCGACTACAGTAGCGTGAGTACTTGTAATCAGTTACTTTCACCTCTGATTATTTATGACTGCCCATTACTTCATGTTATGCAGAGTTTATTTGTGTCACCAGGCTCGTCTATTCTGGTCCCTTATTAACCTCAGATTCAAGCCTTTTAGTCATTATTTATTTTTATATTTTGAACTTTACATTTTGATGCATTTTTCTTGTTTCTTTATTAGGAGCCCCATTAGCACCACCAGCAAAAGCTTTGTCTATTTTTCCTGGGGTCCAACACATTATCAGACATAAACAAACAAACAAACACAGCTCCTTCAAAATGATGTATATCTAAAGCATAACATACTAGAAGAGAAATGATAACCAAACCAAACGGCAATCTATTTAACAAAGGGCAAGGCAGTGGCTATCCGTACGGTTGCCGTATCAATGCATCGATATTCTATCCGTACGCAGTGCCACTATTTGGCCAGTTTAGGTCACGTGACTAAGAATATCCCTAACTCTAACCCTTACCCTAAAATTGTTGCGATATTGGCTTATAACCTAACCCTAAACCTAAGATACTTCGTGCGTGTACTCCGGTAACCGTACAAATAGACACTTTCTTTAACAAACATGATTTTATTGAGTTGTGCCACAATTAATTGTCGATGGATGAGAAAAATGCCTGTGTATGTAAATATTTGTACTTGTTGTTTTTTAATTTAATTAAATTCTTATTGCAATGTCAAATAATCTTGGTTACACTCGTGCTAATATAAGGATCAAATAGTTGATCTTAAAGAAAATGGCTTGATTTTAGTACATAGAAGCTATTTGAATTAAAATGTTTAATATTAATACTTAGTCATAGGTTTGCTGAACAGGTTTCTCTCTGAATCCTAAGAGTGTGAGGTCTCATGAGGCAGGGCTGCTGTTATTGGCTAATACTGATGTAACCTGTAAAAACAATGAGGTAGGAACTATGGCATTCCCAATCGTTCTCGTGTTTCTGACACGTTTGTATTTTCATTCTTACCTGCAGCTGTAGAATAACAGTATAGCGGGAATTACTTCATAAGAAAAACTGAAAATACAAGAAAATATTTGTAAATGTTATTCATATTTTTTTACTTTACATACTTACATGTGTAAAAGTATATGTTTTCAAACTATGTATTACTTATTTGCTTTGAGCTAATTCATTAGATTAGTGTTGATATTATTGAAAAACCAGTTACAGTTAAAAACAAACATAGACATGATGAATATGTAAATATACTGTATTACCATAGTCAAACATAGACACCATCAGGGGATTCCTTACTATATAAGGACATTAATAAGCCTCTCCAAGACATCACGTGTTTATTTATTCAGAGGACAGTTTTGTTTAAGTTAAACAATCATGGCACCCCAGAGAGAAAAGTAATGAGATCAAAATGAATAAATAAAGAATTTCTAATAGTGAATTAACTTTAAAATGCTAACAAACTAGAGGGGAAAACAACCTTTATAACCGGGTCCAATAATAGTTAACCACAAAAAAACAAGCTGCATGTGCAAAATGAATTTACATAAAAAATCTGACCTTTTAAAGGCTTTCAATATGAAATAAAAAGTCAGATTTGCAAGTCATATTCAGGTAAAATGTCCAATGATGATCTAATAAATAGCTTCCTCGCTAATAATTACCTCTAAAAAGGTGAAATAAATTTTATTTAGGAAGTAATATTTATTATTTGTTTGTCTGTTAACAGGATTACATCAAAACTACATTAAGGCTGAACGATTAATTGCATTTGCGATATTAAAAAACGCAATTTTCTAATCGCAAAGGCTGCAATTTTTTTCTTTTTTTTTTTTTTTCTTTTAGTAATAATTTATTTTAAGTTCATTGAAAGTTCGATTTACCTAAAAAAAAAAAAAACGTCCAATTGGTTAAAGCAGATATTAGTTCTCCTTACTTTTTCTGCACTTCAGAATGTGTGATGTTACTGACTGGATATGAGTAAGATTTATTTATTTGTTTATTTATAGACTGTCCTGTTAAGTTCAGAGAGTGCAGTGCACATGTTTACATGTTTCATGAAACGTAAAGTTAGTTAGTAATAATAATAATGCATCAATTTTATATACTGTAGTGCTTTTTTGGACACTCAAAGTCGCTTTACAGAATTAAGGGATTATTCTTTCACTCCACTCTTAGTAGTGGTAAGCTACTGTTGTAGCCACAGCTGCCCTGGAGCAGACTGACGGAAGCGAGGCTGCCAAAGTGCGCCATCGGCCCCTCCGACCACCACCAACACTCACTATGTGGGTAAAGTGTCTTGCCCAAGGACACAATGACAGATACCACCCCACTATATTTGTTGAAGAGTTAAAGCCTCAGATTTGTTTGTGTTATCGTTGGAATCTGTGCTTTAAATTTTATATTTTATATATATTTAAAGTTTAAATAAATCTGAAATTGTTTATTATGAAACACATTGATTTATTGCTTGTGTTCATTGAAAAATACATGACAAGAGGCCCTTGAAAAAATAATCGCATATTACATCACAATCGCAATATTGAGGAAAATAATCGCAATGAGATTATTTCCAAAATCGTTCAGGCCTAAACTACATCATGGATTTTGACAACATTTTAACCAAAGATAGACCTTATGCCATGGAAGATTCCACTTGATTTTGAAGGGGATGCAGATCAATATACTGATTCTGGATCAGTTTGAAGAATTAAAAAATCCCTTGCTATCCACATTGGTGTAATTTTAAAAATTCACATCTCAGTTCATAATTGACCGATATTTATTGAATTTGACTCAGTTATGTCGGGTTGGTTCCTCACTTGAGTTTAATCCACATGAATCCGGATGCACGGTTGGTTGGTTGGTTAATAATAGGGATAATAGTAGTAATTTATTCCCATTTTAAAGTAATTTAAAGTGTGAATGATTATGTAACCATGAGTGCTCATGTTGTGTGTAATTTAACATTCAGTCTACACGTGTTTCAGAAACTACGCTGGTATTCACGCTGCACACTTGTGGCGGTGGAACCCGCTGAGCGTGTCGGAGCTTGACACACAAGCACACACACACACACACACACACACACACACACACACACACACACATAGAGACAGACGCTGGTGGAGACAGACCTGTGCTGTGCGATGGCGCGGTTGACCCTGCACAGAGCCTCATCCATCTGCACGCCACAAGTGAGTTCACTCGCTCACACAAACACTTTACAGCACGGGTGTCAAACTCATTTTAGTTCAGGGGCCAAAAATGGATTTCAAGTGGGCCACAGATTATAGGTGGGAAAAAACCAGCAATGTGTGTCAAGTATGTAAGACACCGACTCTATATATATGTATAAAAAACAAGGCTGCACAATTATGGCCAAAATGTTAATCACAAATATTTTTAAAATCAATATTGTAATCACGATTATAATCACGTGTTTATCATATTTGGTAAAAAACAGTTTTTATGTTTACTCTTTGTTCAATTATTGTTTTTGTTTGTTTGTATTTTGTTACACGTGTAAGAAATTTGTATGTTCTAAATTGCAAAAAAAAACCAAAAAATCTTTTATTACACTGCTTTTAAACAAACAATATGGGTACAGTTTACATTGAAAATAACAGCTTTAAATAAGAATTATATATATTTTTTTAAATAACAAAAATGAACACAAGAATTTAAATTGTACCAAAGGCTAACTGAATACATTCACTATTACAGAGTGTAGAGCCCGTATTATAAATGTACATATTAACAACGATCAGGTTTATTTAATCATGGCAACCAAAATCATGATCACGATTAAAATTGGATTAATTGTGCAGCCCTAATATCAATGCAATAAGAGACAGATATTACTGCCATGAGGATATTCACTTATGTTTTCTTGATTTTTGTGACCAATTTTTATTCAATTTGGGGACATTTTTGTGAAATCAGTTGAGTAAAATTGCAGGATTTTGGAAGAAATCACGAGTTCTAAAAATAACTGCCAAATTGTGAGCAAAACTGAGCAAATATTTTGGCATTTAGATACATTTGTGTATTTGGAGTGGTTAAGGTATCTACATCTGAATTATTAGGTCATTTACACAATGATTAATGTTTTCTCTGTCATTTTTACTTTCTCCCACGGGTTGAATTGAATACTCCAAAGGGCCGGATTTGGCCCCTGTGCCTTGGGTTTGACACCTATGCTTTTTACAGCGTATGTTCATTTTTTTTAAAGGTTTTTTAAAAATGCTAAATGCAGGATGTTGGTGCTATTCCTCCAAAGGCTGCTAGTGTAATGAATGTGAAGTGTTGTGAATATGTTAGCTAACAGTGCATTATGTTAATACTGCTCAATAGTTGTGATTTCATTCTCACTGCAGATGTTATGTTTTGTCGTCAGTCTCTGTCTATAGTCATAAAAACATCTTGACTTTAGTTCAACGCTCGTTTTCTTCTCTGTTCTTTCTCACATGCTTTACTCAGCCATAGTCGCTGTGCATTCCTAACTCGTCTTCTCTCCTTCTCTTCTCCATCTGAACATCACTGCACCTCCCCTGGCTCCAACCCACTTCTCCTCTTTAACTATTTTTGTTTTTTTGTTTTTTTACTTGACTCTGTCTGGACTTGTCAGTTGCGTAACAGGTAATTTTAGTGTCTCAAGTTTCTTTCTCTGTGACGCCCTGTAATGTTGCCTCTTCTCCTTTTATTGCTCTCTGCTTGTTTGTTCTCCAGCTAGTCTTTTATTTGCTGGTTTCTTTAATTTCCCTGTGTTTTTCACACCCTTAAGCTTCCAATTCCCTTTGCTGACGCAACACTATTTGTGTCTCTGCACATTTCTTGTTAGACCACATTTTTTCACCTGATTCACCTCTCCTTGTGTAGTTTTCACCAATTTCTAGAAATCGGGACTTCTACTGCAGTAGTTTAGAAACTTAGTCATCACATGTGTATCAGTCACCCATGTCTTTGCCTTATTCCAATGATTAAACTTCAAACTAATTTGTTAAACTCTAAAGGGGAAATCAACTTGAAAAATGTGCAAATAAACAAATAGGGGTGTCCTGATCCGATATTAGCCAGAAGACGAATATTGGATTTTATCGGACTGCATTTAAAGTCTCCAATATATATTATATTTATTCAATTGTAGAATACTGCAGATATTAAGTTGAAATGTATGTAACCAAGTGGTTAATAATAAATTGGTCAGTTTTTCTCATACCTACTGTTGCTGACTATTGTTCTCTGAGTAGCTTCACTTGATCAAGCCTTTTCTAACATTCCACACTACAAAATAATCAATAAAAGTATGTATGATCCGTGCTAATATCGAATCGGATCAATATCGGTATCGACCAATACGCAAGGCTGCAATATCGGTATTGTATCGGAAGTGAAAAAGTTGTCTTGGGACATTCTTATAAACAAAAACACAGTCACAAATACACAAAATGATGAGGTACCGGTACTTGTTTATGGGTTTGGAAAACATATTGATTTACAATATATCTTGATTTGTGCAGCAATACTTCCCCCCAGAATAGATTTTTTTTTTTACATTTTATTGATTTATTACATGTAGTGTTGTGCTTTTTCATGTGCAAATGTCAGACCGACCGACTCACTTTTTGGAACTATGACCTATATATTGTTTCTAGAAGTGTAGGATTCAACTTTTGCTTTTTTTGTAGTTAAAATCATAATAATTATTGCTGTCGAATCGCAATAACAAATAAGTCATAACTGAAATATGAATAGAATCGGGACAAAGGCATTTTATTTCGTCCCTTGTTTACACCAGCTGCTCTGTTTGATCAGCCAGCAGCTGCAAATTCACTGTTTGATTTTTCTTTTTTTTTTTCTTTGAACACATTTTTGACATTTTTCTCTGCTGACAAGGAAAAACCAACCAGTGTTAAAGGTGATTTGACCCCATCCTAAAGATATGATACGTGTTTTCAAAGCTGTGAAGCTGGAATTTTCACAAATATGTCAGACAAAAATCATGTTTCAGAAGTAAGCTTTACGTCAACACTAAATCCGTGACAAAACCCCAACAGACAAAACCCCATGCCCTGGTTAGAAAAGTGGGAAAATAATACAATCAAACTTTTATTCATCAAATACAAAATCCTTACCCTAATTGTAATACAATATTTGTTATAATATATTGTTGTTATTTTGGTGATTTTTCTAATAAGGGGTTGGGATCTTTTCCTGTCACCGTCAAAGCAGCAAACCATGAACCAACGCAACTTTTTACAGCATTAATGATCAAAGACTTAGTGTTACTGTGGAAAAGGCTTTGATTTGGGAAAAGGGATTTAGAGTTACACAAATTAATTATCACCCCATTTTGTTGTTTTTGGTCTAATATGGACAAAATCCTAGTTTGGCAACAGGATGAAAGGAGACTTTAATTCAACCAACTGTTTAACAAGTAATTATTCATCTATTGACATTTCGATATATATATATATATATTCTAATTTTGTCTGGCTATTAACATAATGTTACAAAAAGCAAAAAAATAAACAAAACAACAGCACAAAAATACAAAATATTACTCACAAAACGTAAACAAAAATACCACAACAATATGCAAAACAACAACGAAAATATGCAAAATGATTAAATTCCAGATAAATATACAAAACAAATTCCAACACCCCCCAAGAAAATGGCAGAAAAATATACAAAATGACAACAAAAATGCATACAATGAGAGAAAGATACAAGAATGACTGCAAAAGCTCAAAACAACAGAAAAA
Source organism: Gouania willdenowi (assembly GCF_900634775.1). Classification (NCBI taxonomy): domain Eukaryota; kingdom Metazoa; phylum Chordata; class Actinopteri; order Blenniiformes; family Gobiesocidae; genus Gouania; species Gouania willdenowi. The sequence continues at coordinate 17,712,478 of NC_041053.1, forward strand.
CTGACAAAACACTTTATTTTCTGTATTAATCCTCAGATTGGTCATTCTTCTGAAAGCTGACATGAATTATGATAATGTGGCATGTGTCACATATTGTCACATTTTCATGAGCACGTTTTGTGCTCAATTACAAATGGAGGTTTAGAGAATCTTTGCTGGAAGATAAGGAAAACCCATAATAAAGTTACCTCATTCTACAAGGCCGCACAAAAACAACACAAGTTGACAAAAATGGAAATCCTAACTTTCACTTTCTCACATTTGAACTTTGAAAATCAGACATATGACTGAGGCAAGTTCAAATTCAAAATTAAATTTAAAAAACACGTTTGCATTTTAGAGGAACGTTTGTACCGTACTTAGGGGCGGATTCACTAAAGGTTTAGGGGTAATAAAACATGCAAACCTCACTCCATGCGCTAATAAGGCGTACAAACCCCAGGGAATCAGGAATGCGCCTCTTCTTTTGCTGCATTAACTCAGACCAATAGCAGATCAATTGGACGGTTTCTGTCCAAATCTGCCTATTTTCCATGGACTGATCAGAACAAAGTTACAGGACCTGATGGAAAAAAAACATTTTTATTTATTTAGTTTTCTACATTATTAAATATTTGTGCAGCAGATGGAGAAGTCCGTCTCCCTCCAGTTAACTTCCTCAAATGTCATTTTGTGCTTCTGTGCACTCACGTCTCCACATTAAAAGAGCAAAACGCTCATTTAAATAGGGCGGTCTCCACCACTTCTGCACGTGCACTAATTATTGCAGTTGAGGAAACTGCGTCGTCAAAGTATTTAGGGACGCAACTGGTTTACCACCCTTTATTTCAGATCTTAGTGAATCCGCCCCTCAGTGTGTCACACCCACAAACACAATGGAGGTATGGATTCTGTCTTTAATGAGCTGCTTTTGTGATTTATCTTTAGGATGAAACGCTGCACAGAGGATTACTTCAGAAAAGGTAGTTGCACATTGTGTCAGTGGTGTATTGTGGTTTAAGTGTCCTTAAATAATGAAAGGCACAGCAGGGTTGAACTCTGGGATATCCACCACTCTGCAGGGAGAGTTTTGCCCTCGTCAAAGGGGCAGTGCATCTGCTTGCGGAAGGCAACAATGTGCATCTGGATAAGGAAGTGTCTTCCACTGTAACCTCACCGGTGAAGCATTCCTCAGACATCAGGCACCGACATGTCCATGCTATGGTGGAACTACTCAGACCTGAGGACACCATCAAGCTGGTGAGGCCTCAGTACCATGCTCACTGTGTGTTTGTGTGTGTGTAAAAGGTCACAGCAGGGTCAGTGTAACAGGGATATTCGTACAGTGACAGTTCACTAATCCCTCTGCTCACTGGCCATCGCTACAGTAGTTATAACTTCAACACATGGATGTGCCATTACAATATATCGTCACATATACTGAGGTAGAACAATGAGTTTTATTTACGGGTAGATATACATTTAAATTGTTTTTTCAGTTAAAGGGATACTCAAGCTAAATAATTACTCTTAGACGTTTACAGTTAGGCAGCCCAACTGAAAGATTATATTATATTAAACTTTACTAGTAGGAATAAGGGGTCATTTAGAAGCTGCGTATGCAATAAAAAGCACTTTAAATGAGGTGGACATATTTGAGGCATCCAATGGTTTTGTTCACCAGTTTAAGTTTTAAAAACCTGCATACCTAGTACAGCATGTTTATTTTAATGCTTAGACTCAGAGATTCATTAAAATACCCCCAGAAACACGATGTGAGAGTTACATGTAGCAAGGTTAATTACAATTACGTCTTCAATTATCCATGTCCGAATCTTATGATAACAGGGCAGTGAAGTCTTCAGTCAACTGTAAAATACACTTAAAAAATTATATCTATCATCCAGTTATTTTCTAATCTTTTGGTTACCTTGTTAGGCTTCCTAATCAAAATATTGTTTGTTTTATTATTTTTGGTGTGAGGTTCTGAGCCTTTGTTCTGTCAGTATACCTCTAGATTTATTTATTTAATGGTAAAATGATCTTCAAGAGAACTGACAGGTAGTAAATAAATGATAAAACATATTTTAATAATTATTAACTACGTATGTGTAAGCCATAGAACTGTAACGTGGTTCTCCAGTTTTGCCGTTAATGAAATTGTAAATGACAGTTTTTAGAGAATTTCCATACCAATTACAATTACAAGTCAATTATCTGAACTTAATTATCATTACGCCTGCAACAGATTTTTTAAAATTATGATTACAATTATAATTGTGTCATGAAATTGAAATGAATGACCAATTACATGATAATTGGGGGACGGAGCCGCCCCTGCCTTCTGTAACTCACTCTGAACTCATCAAGAACGCTGACTCATTATAGAACTTTAAAACACTTCTTAAAACCCACCTGTTCAAATTTTCCTTACTTTTTGAGCCTACCCACTAGGCCATTCTTACACTTTCTTACACTATTCTGTAAAGCGGCTTTGAGTCCCAAAAAAGCCCTATATAAAATTAATGCATTATTATTATTGGAATGAATTACCAATTACGTTATTAAAATCATTATAATGAACCCCAACCCTGATATGTAGTATTACTTTCATTGTTGAAGAAAAATAGCCTTTAAGACCCAATTGATCGCTTTTTCCAGTATTAGATTTTATAAAAGAAAAAACATCTCACTTCCTGATTTAATTTCCTAATTGTATTTTGCACACAACCAAACAAATGGTTTCATCTTCACGGTGAAGTGCAGAGTATTTCCTGTGACATCAGCTGATTTCCTTTGTGCAGGCGGTGCAGCTGGAGTCAGTCAGACCGGTCAGAGTCCGCTATCTGATCGTCGTGTCCACCCTGAGCAACAAAGACGAGAGCATCCTGCTGGGCATGGATTTCCCCAGTTCAGACAGGTGACACTAGCGCACAATCCTGTAGAAATTTCAACTTTGACCAACGTAGCTTCTTACCCGCTGTCCTTTCTGCAGCGAGGTGTGCACCATCGGTCTGGTTCTGCCCGTATGGAGCGACACACAGGTGTACCTTGATGGCGATGGGTGAGAGCTTTATTAAAGTTTCATATGAGAGCACTGTGGGTAGATCTAAATATGGACTGGGGAGACTGGGAGGCTGCAGCACACATGGTTGCGTCTGATGTCTGGGATGCTATCCAGAGCTAATAGGAATGACTAATGCTTGTATTTCTGGGATTGAGTCATTGTAAGTGAATTACAGCCACGTTTCCCAGTGGGAGTTTTACATAAGCACCAAGAGTTTTTATCGTTCCACGATTTATTTTGCTCATTTTTTTGTTTGTTGTTAATTTAGCTGCTCAGAGTGGAAACGTGTGCTGAGTTTTTACTGCAGTGGCCGTACAATGATTAGTTTGAGTCGTACTAAAGCAGCTCAGAGAGAGAGGGAGAGATACAATGTTGGCCAGTCCTCGAATATCCAAAAGAGAACAGTTACCTCATGTTAGTTAATTCATGAGTCACATACAGTTTGATTTCAGGGAGGCTAGAGCTTTTAAATAAAGGATAAGGAACATCAATTTTAAATTCAATAATGCATTTTACTATGATTTAGCCACAGGTTTTTGTTAATGTAGATTTATATACTCTATGATGTTAGATTTTCTACTCTTGTTGGCAAAAAAACAATTACCAGGACAATCATATTTGTTCACACTGATACAAAAGTAAAACACTAACAATACTTTGTTTGGGAGGATATTATAGTTCTATGATCCGTGAGTAAATACTTTATGTTCCCTTGAGCAGCACTGATTTATGTGAGCATTTTAGGACAAATTGTACCCTGTGGGAAACTGGTTTGGGACCACAGGCTGAATGTTTGACATTCCTGAGCTCAGCTTCACATTCAGTGTGAGCTGCTGTCTTTGAATGAGCTGCGTGTCAAACAGGAAGCTGTGATTTATGCTCATCTCGCACTCGTCACACTCATCACTAAGATTCACACCTCTGACTCTGATTGTGTGATATTCTCCCACCATCCATGTCCTCACACTTTCATTTTACAAATGAACACCTTGCACTGAGTAGTTTCCCTATCAAGATTGTGGGGACATGTTAACACGTATGAGCACTTTTTTATATCTGTATCTTAACTCTTAGTTTCTTTTTTGCAGTGGTTTCAGTGTGACTTCAGCAGAGGAGACTAGGATTTTTAAGCCTGTTTCTATGCAGACGATGTGGTGAGTTTTAGTCCCTCTTCTCTCTGTCATAACATGGCAACGAAGCGCACTTGATGAAATTGTTCTCACCTCTCTGCCCTACTGTTAGGTCGGTGCTGCAGGCTTTGCACGGATGCTGTGAGCGTGCAGTGAAGGCGGCCGTGATCCCCGGCTCCGGACTGGAGTGGGCTCTGTATTACCACCAGCACATCGAGTCAGATCGTTTCTGTCTGAACGAATGGGAGGTCATGAATGACCTGGAGTCGGTGCGCAAGGACAGTGATGGACAAAAGTAAGCGCTTCACGTTACAGTTAGTGTAACAATACCTTTCTACCAATGCTTGAATTCCCTTGCATGTGGTTGCCATGGTGATAGCCAATTGTAATATGAAGAGTAATCACATCATGGAATGTATGGAAACCTTAAAATGTAAACGATCGATAACTAAGTTGTTTATATTACTGGTAATTTATAATAAGGCACTAATGAATGACTATTTAGTGCTGCCTGAAGAACCAACAATAAACACACACCTTAACGAGCACTCAGAGAACACAAACCCTCCCCAAGCGCCAAATATCCTCTTTACCACGTATGGGCGGTTATCTGGATCAGTGATCCTGATCATTCACACTTTAGAGCATGGGTCACCAACCTTTCTGAAACTGTGAGCTACTTCATACGTACTGAATAATCCAAAGGGCTACCAGTTTGAAAAGCACTTTTTAAATTCTAAATATTCACGGAGGGTAAGATACTCAAAGGCTAGCAGTAACTTAGAAACGTAGGAAATGTTTTAACATGAAACACATTATTTCATTTCATTAATAATGATCATCTTCCTATTTTACTAGCGACTAACAACTTTTAACCAATTGTATTACATGCAACATTTCTAAAATGTTAAATTTGTCATATTACTAAAATCCAATTTTTTATTTAAAAAAAATATACTATATCTTATATATATATATATATATATATATAAGATACAGTATTTTATATATATATAAAATTCCACTGACCATACACCAAATCTGCAGGACTTAAAAACATTTATCACAGTGTTTAGTAAAAATAAACATTTAAAGATGTTAATATATCCGGTGCAGCAGTATTTAACTTTACTAAGCACTGACTGTAATCTGTATTTATCTTTGAGTTTGAATCCTGGAAAGTAAATCAGATTTTAGATGGAGGTTATTGGGGACAAGCTCCTGAGGGCTCCTCACATGGTGCATGTTGGTGACCACTGCTTTAATGGCTTGGAAGAATTTTCTATCCCTATTAATAATTACTCAGTAGGTCCAAATGTATAGGCATCCCCATTTTTTTCTAAGAATTTATATAATTCAGATCCAATCCGGATCAAATTCGATGTGGGAAATTGAGGAATCAACCCGACGTATTTTTATTGGAACTGATCCAGAATCAGTATATTGCTCTACTTCAAAATTTAATGGAATCTTCCATGGCATAAGTTCTATTTTTGGTTAAAATTTTGTCAAAATGTTTCCATAATCCTTCTAACAGAAAAACAAACAAATGAATCAACACTGGTGAAAATATTACCACCTTGGTGAAGAACAAATATTTCTAAATACTCTAAAACAGAAAGCTGGAATAAACCAGCCAATATGCAATCACAATAGCAATAAAAACATAAAGTAAAAAAAAAGATGTACCACAAAAAAACAATATAACGAATAACATTTTTTAATAAACCAAATGCAACAATTGCCCACAAACAACAATCTCAATCAAAATGAAGTTCATTAAACAAACACACTACATACACACCAATTTCTGCTGTTAAAACAACAGGAATATGAGGAACAAGCTAAATAACAACTTTTACGAGATTTTCTGTTTGTCTCATTGAAAGTGACCAAGACAGAGTTTCCAACGAGACCCTGATCAAAGAACACCTGAGGGACATCATGCGGACTGAAGACCTGGACAACCTCACGTCTAAAATGGTGAGTTTTTAATGAAAGGCCATTCATATATAAAGCATGACTGAGTGAGGATCATGTTTGACTCGTGTGGTTTGCCTCTGTAGGTGCACAGTGCCCTGAGGACCAGGATTGGATTTGACATGAGGCCCTACAAGGAATACATTGACAATGAAATCCTGGTTACCATGGCGCAGATGGACAAACCCTCAAAGATATTTGACTACCTTTTTCTGGTAAGCTTTACAGATGGTTTGAAGCCTTGTTATTACTTCAGTACATTCAACAGTAAGTAAACTGACACGTGTGATTTGTCCAGGAAGTGCCCCAGTGCCAGTTCACTTCCCCTTAGTGACAGATCTGTGCTGACAGCGCTCTGGCAGCTCCTTCCTTTTCTCCTCCATTTGAAACTTTTTATCTTGTTTCAGGGCTCAGAGTGGAATGCAGCAAACTTGGAAGAGCTGCAGAAAAACAAGTTGGTGCTTTTTCAGGCAACACTTCCCTCTTCTCTGTGCATTGTCATAGTCACTGACCAGCTGCGCCGTTTGTCTTCCAGTGTGGGCTACATTCTGAATGTGACGAGGGAGATCGACAACTTTTTCCCAGAATCCTTCACTTACATGAACATCAGAGTGTATGATGTGGAGGCCACCGACCTGCTGCCTCATTGGACCGACACGTACAAATTCATCAACACTGCCAGGTGAAACATCAAGTACTTCAGGACATGATCTAGACAGGCTGATGGGTTTCATCTGTAGTAGAACAGGACACCAGTTCATTACCCATCACAGAGTCATTCCAACAGTCACATCAGAGACATTTATGTTTTGATTGGTAACCAGTGTGAGGATGGCTGTGAATGTTTAAAAAGTCTGTGTACGTGTGACTGTGTAGCTTACTGCTCAGTCTGGGTGACAAATTAAATCTTGTGACACTCAGAGGTGGTGTTTGCTGACCTCTTGTGTTGAAATGTAAACTAGTTCTCACCGTCCCATCTCCTACAGCATCAGATCAATAACATATTTATAAAATATAAAATGTTCTCATCTTTGTTTTGAACATGTATATGATTTAATTTACGCCTACACATATCAAGTGTGTCCTTATCTAATGTATGAAGGCAAGTGACAGAGAGAAGTAACTAATAATTAATAGAATGTCAGAGGAAGGCCAGTTTGAAAACTCTAGTGCACATGTGTCAAACTCACAGCATCTGATTCGGCCTGCAGGAAAAGGTGAAAATGACAGAGAAAACTGTGTCAATTACCAAATAATTCAGTTCTAAATTTCTTGTGAAAGATCATTTGCCTTATCTAATGTATGAAGGCAAGTGACAGAGAGAAGTAACTAATAATTAATAGAATGTCAGAGGAAGGCCAGTTTGAAAACTCTAGTGCACATGTGTCAAACTCACAGCATCTGATTCGGCCTGCAGGAAAAGGTGAAAATGACAGAGAAAACTGTGTCAATTACCAAATAATTCAGTTCTAAATTTCTTGTTGAAAGAACTCTAATTTTTTCCAAACCTGCATATTTCTCAAATTGTTCGACAAAATCTCCCCAAATTAAATAAAATTGGTAAATAAATAAAATAAAGATCTAAAATCAAAGGACATTTAAGTATCTGTCACTTATTGCTAAGATATTGTTGATGCCTTTTATACTTTGTCTAATTTATAACTGGAAGTACAAACTTCACTTGGACACATTAATGTTGAAAGTGTTCATTTTCCTGTCTACAATCGACCCACTTGTGATCGAACTGGTCCGTATTTGGCCCTTGAACTAAAATGAGTTTGACGCCCCTGCTCTAGTGCGTGTGAATATCCCAATCTCCACAACTGTGTTGCATGTTAAATAAATTAGTAAGAACCCCCTGAACCCGTTCTCATCTATAATCCTCTTAATGTGTTTTGTCACAGAAAGAGTGGGCAGGCCGTGTTGGTGCACTGTAAGATGGGCGTGTCTCGCTCTGGGTCCACGGTGATCGCGTACGCCATGAAACAGCAGCGCTGGCCGCTAGACGTGGCGCTGGCTTACGTCAGGGATCGGAGATCCATTGTAAACCCCAACGAGGGCTTCATGAAGCAGCTGCAGACCTACAACGGCATCCTCACGGCGAGGCGCGTGTGATTCACTTATGAGTAACGTACCACGTGACGATGCAGGTTTGTGTTACTTTCTCTTGCTGTTCATCCAATCAGTCAGCAGCGTCACAGCACACTGTGGAGGAGGAAGTCAAGAGAGCAGCGACAGAAGTCTGTCCACATCCAGGACGGCAAAGAGGAGGGAAGGGAAGATGAGGAGGATGAAGGGCTTGATGATGATGATGAGGAGGAGGAGGAAGACGAAGACACAGAAAGCACGGATGAACAAGATGACTCGGCAGAAGAAAAGGTTGACTCAGCAGAAGAGCATGAGGTAGGTAGCCTGTGAGCGTGAGCTGTTATGATGGGATGACCTGCATGTTGTTCACTGGGTTTGTCTCATTGACTGTAGCAGGTGTTTGAAGAACCAGGAACCACCAAACCCTCTGTGGGTCCAGTTATCACCATCAATGAATCAGAGAGGGTGAGCGCACACACGCACACACACATGCTAAGGCCTTGGTTCCCAAAGTGGGGTACGCAAAATTAAAAACAGCGTGACATTGTAAACTTGAATGTAAATCAACCAGCAGTTAGAAGCCTCCATGCATTGCCACAAATGACACATTGGCCTCTATAAGACTGCCCTCTAGTGGCAAGCAAATTAATTACATGGCCAGTCACCCTGCTCCTTCATCAGCTGGGTTTCCATTACAGATTTTTGCCAAATAAAAGTGATATTTCTAAATGTTGACAAAGTATAATTGCGCATTGAGCGTGTTTCCATTGAAGGTTGTTTTGGGGAGGAGCCTCATAACTTCCATGAAATCTGATCCTGCGAGATTTCGTCGCAGGATGACGGACGCTCAGAACCTCCTTATAACACTCTGTATTTCTTTGTTGTTTCACGTCTAATGTGGCAGTAATAATTGTTTAAGCATTAGGCTAAGAAATGTCCTGGTCTCCTCTTCTGTATACACGTACCGCTTCATGTTTACTCAGAGAGAAGAGGTCATGTGACCAGGTACGTCACGTTCTGCTTTTGCTGAAACGTCTGAAATTCCTCCTCATGAAAGCTTAAAATATTGCGATATTTGAGTGTTTTTTTTTTTATTTGGGTGTTTTCATGACCAGTTTTTATTGTGCTATTTAGATTTTGCACATTTCCAAGGGGAATGGAAATGAGGCTAGTGACTTACATGAATCTCATTGATTGGTTTACACTGATGTGACTGTCGCTCGTTCCATCGTGCATGCCTAGGTGGTGAAAATGAATAAGATAAATGTCCTTCCTCATGGAGTGCTACCACTGGTCAGCCCACAGGTGAGGCATCACCTGCCAGCGACAGTAACACACAAAGTTCAAGGTGTACAGTGGACTGGGATGCTAGCATGTTGTGTGGATAGCTAAGCTACTAGCATGGCCATAGCCGCAGCAGACAGGAATCAGACGTAGACCCCCCTCATGCAGCCTCAGACACAGAAACTATCTCGTCAAAAAAAGCACAAATATGAAATTCAGCCACAAATGTTTGGTTAATTTATTTTTCCAAAATAGAGAGATTGGTTTCTCACTGAAAATGCCAGTAGGCTAATGAATTATATAAAGCAAATAAAGTGATAATTCAGATAATTACAGATTACCAGTATTATCCTTTTTTTTACATTATATATCATTCCTCAACAGACTAGATAAAATTCAGGGGGAAATTTCCCTGTATGGCTACATTGTATCTGACATTACATGATTATTATTTTAGGTGTGCAGGAGTAGGGGGTACTTGGCTTCAGGTTAAATGTCTTAACGGGACTGTTAAACATTTGAGAACCACTGTTCTAAGGTGATGTTTCTTTTCTCATGTGTTCTTTAGAAGGTGGCGTCGAGCATCAATCGCAGTGGGAGGATGAACCTCTTCTCGCTGATGCAGTCGATCAGTGAACTAGATGACGACAGCAAAGGCTGTGAGCAGGTAAATGCAGCTGACGCCGCTCTCACTATTACACTATTATACACTGTGTTATTCACGCTCCATCCAAGTCATTGGATTAGCTCCAGAATAATGCTTAGTCAGCAGGGTTTCAACGACTGAGCAACTGCACTCAAGCCCAACATCACAAAGTGCAGCGCAAAGAGTTCCATGCACTGGTGTAAAATATGCCACCATAAGAGCATATTAGTGGAGACAATTTCATTCACCCAAATTTGTAAAAAACATTCCTCTTTACTCACGAACCTCTGGAAAATGAGGAAATTAGTTGAGTATTGTGTAAGGCAAATACAATTATTTGTCTCTTTAGTATTGAACAATTCACAGACATTCAACGGGGCTTAAAAATTAAGTTTAAAAAAAAGTTCAAATTCTTGATTTAACAAAATCAAAAGTTCCCCAACTCATGGGCTGGGACCTTAAAGGTCTGCAATGGGCATTAAATAATAAATACATAATCATTTTGAATTAATTTAAAGGGGGCAACTATTTTCATGCCTAAGTTTGTCAGGATTGTTTTTTTTAGTGTTTATCCTCCAACGTGTTAACCAGGTTTATTTGGTCTTGTTTTATGTGTTTGGATGAAATAACAGCTATTTAAAGTCTCTTCATTACCATTGGTACCTGCTAACAACTAGAAGTTTTGAGATGTTTTCTACAGGGTTGTGGTCGATTACATTTTTTTATTACAATTACGTCTTCAATTATCAATGTTCAATTACGACTCAATTACAATTAAGGTGACTGGCATTTTATATAAATACAATTAAATCACAATTATTTTGTATCCTCAGAAAGTCAAATACAATTATTTTCTGAATTACTAAAGCTCAATTACAATTAATCATAATTACTGAGCCTGAAATAAATAACCTAATAAAAGTTAACCTTCCTTTTGTGTTAGCTTTCTGTTAGCATCTCTTATGATAACAGGTCTTAAATCAGCTATAAAGTACACTAATAACAAATATCTATCATCTAATTTATTTTCTATCTATTGGTTACCTTGTTAGGCTTCCTAATCAATGAATATATAGATTTTGATATTAATGGTGTGGGCATCCGAGCCTTTTTTGTGTCACTTTTAGGGCTGAACGATTTTGGAAAATAATCAAATTGCGATTTTTTTTCCTCAATATTGCAATTGTGATTGAATATGCGATTAAGGGCCTCTTGTCACGTGTTTTTCAAAGAACACAAGCAATAAATCAATCTGTTTCATAATAAACAATTGCAGATGTATTTAAACTTTAAATATATATAAATTTTAAAGCACAGATTACAACAATAAAGCAAACAAATCTGTCTTTACCACTTCAACATATCTAACTAACTTCACGTTTCATGACTTCTTAAACACTCTCTGACCTTAACAGGACAAGAAAAAAATGACAGCCTTTGCGATTAGAAAATTGTGTTTTATGATATTGCGATAATATCGCAAATGTAATTAATCGTTCAGCCTGAGTCACTATACCCTTCAATTTCCATTTTTTAAAATGATCCTCAGGAGAGTGACAGTTGCGGAGAAAGTTATATAAAACATGTTTTATTATTTGTTAACTACATATTGTATAGTTGTAGAACCTGTAGCAGACTGTAGTTCCTCAGTTGTGCTTTTAATTAAATTGTAATTGACAGGTTTATAAAATGTTCTTGCCAATTACAATTAAAAAAGTCAGTTATCTGAACTCAATTAAGATTACAACAGCAACAGATTTTCCAATTATAAATTGTCATAATTGTAATTAAATATCAGTTACAATTAGAATTGACCCCAACCCTGGTTTTATATATTCTGGATTATGTGGGTACTCTTTCATTTCATATGTGAAATCTGAAATAGTCGTGCTAATTGTGTGTTAAAGCTGCCGGGCAGTCCCCAGACGCTCTCCAAGGGCACGTAGGAGGAGCCTGGGGCGCCGCAAGCCCTCACTCACCAGGCGGCGTAGTGTGGACGTATCCCCTGAACCCTCGCAGCCTCAAACAGAAGAGCCAAACGAGCTGTGAGACGCCGGAAGTCCAGGAGGAGCCAGAAATGAGCTCGGAGAACATGCCAAGGGGTTTTTATATACCGACATAGAAGTTTGTGTCGCTCAGGTTCGTCTTATTCACATCATTGATGTTTGAGTTGAATGAGCAGCTGATCCTCTACCAACACTCCCACTGATATCTATGCAAAAGTCCTGCTGTCGTCCTTTTCCCTCCGTCATCACTGATCAGGGGCAGGGCCAGCTTTATGGCACAGCTATCATCACCACACTGTATTTCTATGTGCAATGAAACATGGTGAATTAGTGAATTATTGTTGCATCTGTGTGATCCTCTGTATTAAAAGCAGGAGTGCCTTTATTCTGAGAATGAAAACATGTTGATTTGAATGTTTGTTTTTCCCATGAGTGGTGAACACATGCATCGCTCACTAATTCTTGCTATTCTGCATGTTTGAATAATGTATTTTCACAGTATATATATATATATATATATATCTTTTGATGTGTGTGTGTTAATGCATCATTACTGAGGAGAGAGATTGGACAACAGATTTTGGACCCTCGTGACGAGAAGTTAACTTGCTTTTGAGATGAAGTCAAATTTCTAGAATGAAAAGTTCAGTATTTCATTCTTGTTCATGTTTGTAACTTAAAGCTGAAAAAAGTTTCATCTAATTTTATTCCTGTGACCTGTTTCAGAAAGCTGGATGACTAAAACATAGTTTAACCTTGAGGACCTGATCAGTATCTTCAATATTTAAATCTACAGTAGGTAATGAAGCCGTGTGGAATTTATTTGTTGTTATAATTCATTATATCATTTTTGTTTATATTTTGTTTTTTAAATTGAATTAGGATTTAAGAATAACCCAATAACACATATCCCTGAGCCATGTATTGATATGAGGAAATCCATTGCTGCTGTCGATGCTAATCAAATGTTGGGATTAAGCTCCTCCCCCTCTGGTTGACCTGCTGTAATGGAGTAGGTAAGGGTGGGACACACCTTGTTTGAATGTCCTCCTATGCGTCAGCTTTAGACGCTCCTCTGAACGTGACACTGCGTTACTGTTCTGTGAGTTTAACCATCAGGGTAATTTTCCCTCTAATGTGTGTAAAAGTCACTGAATGACATGGTAAATATGCAGTTCCTACCTTCTCTGGATGCTGATGTGAAATGATCCTTCTCATGCTGGATTTTGTTTTGTTTTTTTAATCCAGTAAATGTAAAATTAGAGCCAACAGCATTTGACTTGCATGCTAACTGTTTGTTTCCTGTTAGCAGGAAATGCACTTTATAACCCCACCATGCACATTCCTCCCCCTGCCTGAGCCAACTGTGCTGTACTATGAATAAAGTTATTATTTGCTTCCAAAGGTGTACACCTCACCCCTGTGAAAAAATAAACCCTCATAGCTCAGACTATACTGCTTTGTTTGTCCCTGATCACATGGAAAACACAAGGAAACAGATGGAGTTAGCACTTTAACCACAGAGTAAACAAACAAACACACTCTGTACAAAACATGGTTCAGGTCTAGCGGTATTTCTGTCTGGGCTCACTGAGGATGATGCCTCCCTCTTTCATTGCAGTCCTGAAGGACTTCACCTGCAGAGGAGAAGGTGGTTAAAGAACTCCTGAAGTCAGGAACGTTCGCCCTTTTTCTTTTTTTAACCCTTACTCACAGCTTCTGAGCGATACGTCCAAGGAATCTCTCTGTACACCATCCTGGTGATGCCAGCCTGATGGCAGCGATGTGCCAGCACCTCGCCCACAGCCTGACACGCCGCTACGCAGCTGGTAGAGGGCAGCTCCTTCTTCACCGCCCACTCTTTGGTTGAACAGGAGAGGACGGGGACTGGAGAGCATCTGGAGAACACCTCAGCAGTCACGTGATGCTGACTGCGAGAGAACATCAGCCTGAAAATGACAAAGAAAAGACACCAGTGTGAGGCGAGGAAAACCAAACCTGGTTTTTATGGGATGTGAGCAGAGATTCAAACAGAAGCTACATTAGTTTCATTATTATTCATGCACTACTTAGGATTGATTCATTCCCTAGACACAGGTAAACTAACCTGTGTCTTGTTTGCCCTGCACTGACGTAAAAAAATAGAAATACACATTTCGAATTTTAATATTCTAGTTTATATTACAATCCATTAATTTGTTTTACTGCCATTGTTTGTTTTAATGCATATTTTAATAATGAATCAATGAACTGTTCAGTCATACCATTTGAAGTTTTATACATAATGTTGACATTACGCTGTCAATAGCATGAATGATGACACGTTCACACCAAAGCCTCAACAGTGTCAGGTTTACATAGATATTAGGTGGACGCGCTTCTAGAAGCATCGAGAGGTCCCCCCGAGGCACAAATAAAGCCAAGCGCCACACTCAATGTAGAGTCGATAAACGGGAGTCCAAACTTTATTCTCCATTCACCCACACTTCTCTATAGTCCTCTGACATCACAGTGCACACACTGAGTCACACCAAAATACATCTGACCAGAAACACAGCTTTCTCCACCACTTCACAGTCACTGGGTGAATTATAAACGTAACTGATCGCCACAATATCATGCATTCTATGAACACCACCGGCAACAGAAGCCCCTCCCCTAAACCATACCTGTCAAGTATCCCGTTTTGGCCGGGAAACTCCCGTATTTTACCCCTCTTTTCCGCCAGGGTCCCGTATTAGTATTTTAATTTAATAATAATTTAAAAATGCCTTACTGAACCGAACGCTGTCACTAGCCTAGCGAGAACTACCACCTGAAATGGCCTGAGTGACAGTTCTCGTGATATTAGTGCCGACAGCGGCAACAAACCTGGAAATAACTCAGAACAGAGATAATGAATGAAGACGTTCCGGTGAAAATAACTAAGAACTCGTGTAAATACCTTGGAAACTGGAACAGATAGTTTACCTTCCTAAAGAGCAGCAGGATGTGACAGTTACACGTTCTGTTAGATTAATAACAGATTTTAACGTCTACTACGGGAGAAGGAAGGACATACGTCACCATGAAAAATCAGCCAATCACAAGCTCCACAAATATACACTGCTTTAAAAAAAGTGTTAAAAGATATAAAGTCTGTGTCTAATAAGTCATTAGTGAATACCAGAGAACCACATGAGTGAACATGAAAAATTAAAATAAAATATGTAATGACAATAAAATGTACGTGTCTAACTTAAAGACAAGCAACGTGACATTAACAGTAAATATGCAACATGTATATGAACTGTAAGTATATTAAATAAACATGTGATTAATATATCCATTTATGTTTTAATTTAGGCTAATTTAGAATTAGGGCTGTGCGATAAATCGAGATTCAAGATGTATCGAGTTTTCTATTATACGTAATAGCTTATTTTGTATCAAATTACTAGTTTTAAGAGTCACTGCTTTTACTTCTCAGAACAGAGACCTAACTCAGAGCTTCCCCATAACAAGCCATATTACAGATTACATATCACTCACACATGCTGTCCCTTACAGGAGAAAAAAACAAAAGTGGCACATATTGTGTAGCTGTTTGTTAGTAAATGAGCCTGTGTAGCATTTTGGATCAGCAAATTTAACCCAGAATTATCTTTCTTCTCAGACTTCATTCGAAATAAAATTATCTAAATTTATATCATATTTCACCATTTTTAGAAAAAAATATTGAGATCTGAGTTTTGGTCCATATTGCCCAGCACTAGTAGGAATGTTCACAGCTTTTTAATGTTAATAAAGGTCGACCTACCAGATTATAATCACATAACTGTATATAGTAAGTGGTTGACAAGTGGCTATTTTAGATTTTTTGTACACCTATCTTAAAATATAAGGGATACTGGAGCTTGGTTGGGCAGGTGGGGCGGATGGTGGTGGGCGCCAGAAAATTTCCCTTATTATCAAATCCAAAACGTGACAGGTGTGGCCTAAACACGCTCTCTTCCCAACTTGTTTGGACGCACATCCAGAGTGTCTTCGACGCTGGTGACAAGCGTCTGATTCAATGAGTACAAGTGTCCAACTACGGGCGCGAGGCACGATTTTAACGCCCGAAGCACGTTTGGTGTGAACGCAGCATAAGGTGTCATGAAGGCCGTCATTAAGTGTTGTTTCACTAAATTATGACATCTTTGGAGCTATGTTGGCATTTATGGGGTTAGGTGGAGGGATCTAGTGGGGTAACAGAGGGCTAGGGGAACGAACGACACTTAATGACACCTTATTAATGCTAATGACAGGTGTCATGTCATAATAATGACAGCGTAGTATCAGCCTTATGTATAAAACTAAGTATTTTATATTGCAGTAATTTATGTTGAAAGTGTCTATTCGTACGGTTACTGCATGGACAACCCCCAGTGCTATTGGTACGTTTAATGAAGCACACCTACGTAGCGGGTTAGGTTTAGTCTTAATCACGTGACTTAAACTGGCCAATGAGGGGCACTGCGTACGGATAGAATGTCAGTATATTGATACGGCAACCGTACGGATAGCCATTGCCATTTATGTTAGTTATTGCAAATAACAAATCAATTAATGTGTCAATTAGTCTTTGCTAAAGCATGCAACTAATGAAATAACGAGATTAAAGCATGTCCAGTACTAATCTAATAATCTCATCTCCTGTGGAGCTCCGACCTGTGGTAGAACTTCTGGTGAGGCCAGGTGGTTTTCCAGCCTCGGTCCTTTATACCCACAGCCATCTGCTCCAGGTTCCGCGGATTCCTGTTCTCAAAGATCGGGTTCACGGCCTCATTTTCGTCCGCTCCGGGGTCTGGCTGAGGACAGGCCTGGCTGAAAGGCCGAACTAAGAGACAGACATGTCACACAGTTCACCGACCAGCACAAGCTAAGCAGAACCCGTCCGTTAGAGTTTGTCGGTGTGTCCTTGAACTCACCGCAGAGCCTCCGTAAGCCGTTCCTCACCGCCCACAGAGACATGCTGTGTGACACCCGTGGAAACCAAACACACAACCAACACCGTAAAGCTCAAAGACACCGTTTACCGTGACAAGAGCGCCGCCATGTTTGACGCTGCACTTCCGTTTCACAGGCACGCTCTCAGAGGAAGTCCGGACGAGAACAGGAACCAGACTTTTAGTTCCGCAGGAGGGATTTACCAGTAAATCATTTTAAAACTTTGAACAAATATGATATTAAATATTCAAGTTAACACCATTAAAATATTACAAAAGTTTAAATATACCAGGCACAATTAAATGCTTCAAGAACAGCATTTCATTGCTAATAAATACAGGGACAACATGCAGATGAGCAGCAAGTACATTACAATGTTTAAAAAACAAAGCGTCTAGAAATACGTTAAACGTAGCCATAGCTGGTTACATTTCTGGACCTTTTCTACGTATGCGTAATGTGGCTGTGTTTTCAACATTAGGATTGGAGAGTGGTCTAAGGCGCCGCGTTCAAGGATTCCTCCTTCTGCCAACGTGGGTTCGAATTCCACTTTAAACATATAGATTTTCATTTAAACATATTCAACACGGCAAATTCCACCTTTAAAATTACACATCCGACAAAAATAAACATTTTAGGGTATTTTCTGGGTTAGGGTAAAAATAAAAGGGTTAGCGGGGTAGCTAAAAATAAATATCAGCTAAAATACAACTGACGGAACTTTAAGTCACGTGAGCTAAACTGGCCAATGAGGTGCGCTGCATGCACCTGATTCAAATGATTAACTCATCATCAAGCTCTGCAGAAGCCTGATAACGATCCTGGTCATTTCAATCAGGTGTGTTGGAAGAGGGAAACATCTGAAACATGCTGGATAGGGCCCCTTGAGGGTCAGGGTTGGGCACCCCTGGTCCAAAAAAAAAAATGTTTAATGTATTCATAACCACTGCCTTTATATGCTTCATTTAAAAAAAAAATGCTTCATTTAAAAAAAAAAAAACATGCTTCATTTTAAAATGCTTCATTAAAAAAAAATCTATTTAATTAGTTAGCATTTTACTTTTCAATGCTTTAATCCTTTAGGGGGTTTATGGTAGGGCCAGATAATGAGTGAATGAGGGTGTGTGTGATGGGGTGTAGACCATGCTGTCTAAGCCTCACTCCGGAGCAGAAGGTGGCGGTAATGATCCATTAAACTGGATGCAAACCGCCGTAAAACAAGAAGAAGAAGAAGAAGAAGCTCTGAGTTTTAGAGCAGCAGAAGAAGAAGAAAGAGCGAATGGAAAACAGGAAGTGTTTCTGTGAGTCTATGTCTAACAGTGAATGTTATTCATCTCCAGCCTACAGTCGGAGTTAAAACACACTATATTACCCTTAAAGCTTTACTGGAAGGTCAGAGAGCACAACACGGTGTCAGAAGATAGACTTTCAGACACAGAGAGAGGCTGGAGCAGAATGCTAACGAAGCTAGCAGAGGAGCTAGCACCGCCGAGACGCTACAGCATAAAATAGAGCAGAAAAAGTGGAGGAAATGGAGCAGTTCAAAGCACCGTCACCATTCTCTCCCACCGCTAACCCTGCTGATAACTGGTACAACTGGGAACAAAGCTTTCGGCGGTACATAGCGGCCTCAGGGGAGAAAGATGAAAAAGGAAAGATTGACATTTTACTCCACACCATCGGTGAGGATGCACTGGAAGTGTTCAACACACTGACTGTTAGAGGTGATGGAGATGAGCTGACAATGGAGGATGTACTTCAAGCCTTTAAAGATCACTGCAGTCCACAGAGAACTGTTGTCTTTGAACGACTTCAGTACTGGTCCCATCAGAGGACAGCAGGGACATCAGTAAACACATTCTCTCCGTTACAAGCCTTCAAAACTGAACATGGAGTGCAAGAAGATCCAGTGGATGGTGAAATGAAAATGATCCTTCCTGACAAGAGTCTCCATCATAACACCAGTAGACAATTAGGTTCCCAATCTGTTCCAAGTACAGATGAAACAGAAAAACATGAGACGGCTGCCTTCGCACCCATAGTCCATCTGCACAGATTACAGCTCCAGCAGCCGACAGTATCTGATGGTGTTTTCAGTGAGAGGAGGAATGTGGAGCAGCTTCTCCACATTAAGGAGGAACCAGAGACGCTCTGTGAAGGTCAGGAGGAAAAGCAGCAGGAGACAAACAGTGCTGCTTGTCCTGTTAAATGTGAAGATGAAGAGGAGAGGCCTCAGGGCTCCCAGCTACACTGGAGACAACTGTCAGAAATCAACGTGAAGGAGGAACCTTCAACCTGCAGTTTAAATGAATTAATGACAGGACAAAGTGTGGGAATTAACAGCAAAGGACCAGAATCAGCCCAGAACCCAGATTCAATCAGTTTAGTACTACAAGGTCCTGATGGAACAGAAACAGACTCGTCTCAGACTGAAGATAGTAACGAGGATGATGAAGATGAGGATGAGCACTGCTGGCAGAAGCCTCTGTCAGAGGCTGAAGCTGAAGCTGACTCTGACTCCACCAGGAAAAAGAGAAAGATGTCTGACTCAAGTAAAAATGCTGAAATGGGATGTAAAGCTTCCAAAACACGGATTAGTTCATTTCAACAGATTTGTTCAAAGAAGAAGGTTCCGGTAAAAATGACTCGTGAAAGTGTTTGTGGTGAGAAAGCATCACTCAGTGCAGCTTCAAAACTGAGAATCTACACAGGAGAGAAACACTTTGAATGTGATGTTTGTGGTAAATGTTTTACCCGTAATGCTTCCCTGCAGTCACACATGAGAATCCACACAGGAGAGAAACCCTTTGAATGTGATGTTTGTAGTAAATGTTTTCATCAAAAGGTTAGCCTTAAGTCACACATGAAATTCCACACTGGAGAGAAACCGTTTGAATGCGATGTTTGTAAGAAATGTTTTATTGAAAAGCCTCACCTTAAGTCGCACATGAGAATCCACACCAGAGAGAAACTGTTTGAATGTGATGTTTGTAAGAAATGTTTAACCCGTAAGACGTCCCTGGAGTTACACATGAGAATCCACACAGGAGAGAAACCATTCAAATGTGATGTTTGTAGGAAATGTTTCAGTCATAAGTCTGACCTTAAGAAACACATGAGAATCCACACAGAAGAGAAAGCATTTAAATGTGATTTTTGTGAGAACTGTTTTAATTATAAGGCCAGTCTTATGTCACACATGAAAATCCACACAGAAGGAAAACAATTTGAATGTGATTTTTGTAGTAAATGTTTTAACTATAAGGCTGGCCTGCAGTCACACTTGAAAATCCACACTGGAGAGAAACCATTTAATTGTGATGTTTGCAGGAAATTTTTTATGCACAAGTCTGACCTTAAGAAACACATGAGAATCCACTCTGGAGAGAAACCATTTAAATGTGATGTTTGTAGTAAATGTTTTATTCAAAAGCCTCACCTTAAATTACACATGAGAATCCACACCGGAGAGAAACCATTTAAATGTGATGTTTGTGGTCAACCTTTTACTCGAAAGAATCACCTGGAGTCGCACATGAGAGTCCACAAAGAGGAGAAACCATTCAAATGTGATGTTTGAGAAAGGACATGTTTTAAACAAAAGTCTGAACTTTCAAATGTGATGTGTGTAGTAAATATGTTATTAGTTGTTCATTGTTTTTGTAGCTACATAGGTTTAGATAGAGTTGAAGTTTGAAATGTAGTTAGTTCTAAAGTAAGTTAACTCTAACATAATAAAGTTTGGCTGCTTGTATTTGCAGTTTATTTATTTTCTGTAATTGATTAATGTAAGTTTAACTAAACATTTTGTGTAAATTGTTTATCTTTGAATATTAAAGCCTCATCTGTGTGACATTAAAAACGTTTGCTCTATTAAATAATTTACACTCCTACAGTTCATTAGTTTTTCTACAGATTGCACAAAAGCAGATATTTATTGAATCTGCTTTCAATTTTTCATAGCAAATATTAGTGAATTAATTAACTACTAGAGATCTTGGAATCTATTTGAAAGCAGCGAGTAAACGCAACATAGAACAAAAACAAACATTTGTTCTGTCCTGTATTAGTTGATTGGTCATTAATTTAAACGCAGTCCTAAATGTTCATAACGTGAGTCGTGACCCTCGAATCGGATAATCACATTTCTGTGTTAGTGTTACTATTTACGATGGAGCATTGTAGTCAGTAAAAAAAAAAATTTAAAATCAGTTTTCCGAATTTATTAAAAAATGAATTCGAAAAACGGTTTGAAAAATAATTAATTTGGAAAACGGATTTAAAAAACAAATTAATTCAGAAAGCTCATTTAAAAAAAAAAATGTATTCGAAAAAACAGATTTCAAAAAATTCATTCGGAAAATGGATAAATTCGGAAAACGGATTTTTAAAAAATTCGGAAAAATGATTTAAAAAAAAATTAATTCGGAAAGCGGATTGAAAAAAAAATTAATTCGAAAAACTGTTTTTTTTAAAAATTAATTTGGAAAGCGGATTGAAAAAAAATGAATTCTGAAACCTGATTTTTTTTTTTAAATTAATTCGGAAAATTGATTTATAAAAAAAATTAATTCAGAAAACGGATTTTTTTTTTTTTTAATTATTTGGAAAATGGATTGAAACAAAAATTAATTCAAAAAACGAATTTAAAAAAAAAATTAATTCGGGAAACGGAATTAAAAAAAATTAATTCAAAAAACAGATTTTAAAAAAATAATTTCGAAAACGGATTTTAAAAAAAATTGGGAAAACGGATTTAAAAAACATCCCCTTCTACAGTGGCACATGCCCCCCAGTTTGGGAACCACTGCATTAATAATACATTTTTAATGTGTAATACACTGGGAGTTACCCAGTAGAACAGCAGGAGTCACAGGGTAAGAGACGAGCAACACTGCATCATAGGTTCCCCTAACATGTCATAGTACATGTCGGAGCATTAACCTGGAAGTCCTGATAATTACATAGTAAAAAACATCCAAAGTTACATGAATTCTAAGACATGGGCTGTATTATAAAGTGCTACCCATATTTCTTACTAGTTGAAATATGATCTGTTTTACAGTGAACACTGGTTGCAAATAAAGAGACACAGTCACTGCAGTATTGGTAAAAAGTGGTGAAACAAAGTATTGTTTTTATTCAACAATGCATTAACAAATATTCCTGATAAGGCACGAGCATAATGCATCAATCTGTTCATACTCATTGCATGTTGTGCTTGGAAGATTGACAATGAGAAATTTTCTTTGGCTCATCAAGAAAAAACAACATCTGTTGCATCACGCTGGCCATTTTTTGATCGATTTAACAAACCCATAATCACATTCCCGAGAAGTGCAGATCAAATTCTGGCGTACATTCCCTTTTGCTTAAATGAATCAAACGGAACTGGTTACAACAAAATGCCTGTCGAGCCGTTCACTTAGTGATTAGAAAGCAGTGCATTACAGAATAAAATCAGCTAAAGAATACAAATATACCATCCTTTCATTTGATACTACATGGCCACAATAATTACACAGTGACTCTGAAGCAAATAACAGTCAAGGCCCTTTTCATAGCCTGATAGCAACATATTACCATTATAATTAGACAGATATATGACGTATTACTAATTACACATTTGACCCATTATATTGAGGATGAGGCCTCGATCAGCGATGAGAAAGAGAAAGGGGTGAATTTGTAGCCCGAGCCACTGTAGAACTTGTTCTGAAACTCCACCCTGTAATGAGAAAAATATCAAAACAGATGAATGGAAATGTAAAAACCAATAGAGGCTCACAGTCATTGTCTACATTTTAAATACTCATTTCAAAATCATGAAAAACACTATGAAATATAAAAGCTGCTCGGCAGATTAAATCCATCCAATGGCTGACCTGCTTCAGGGTCACCTAGTTGTTGTGTTTGGGAAATGTTTTACTAAATAACCTATTGTGCAGCCATACATATGGATGCATGGATAATATCCATATGTATGCATTGTTGCATATCAGTGTCAGTTTATGGAGCCTGTGGCCTCTTTATCATATGTAGGTGGAAAGCGTCAGAGTTGATTAAGCTTAAATTCTAATTCCAGGGCAGCATTTTTTAGACATGCTACGCAAACCTTATGGAACACTTCATGAAAAGCCCTTTGAATGTAAATTTAATATCAGAAATATCAAACATCATTCAGTTCTACTAGCACTCAAATTTGGAACGAGTACTTGTACTCAATTGTGGTTCACAAGTGTCCAAATACATTTTACTAGTGAAGTAATAAAGGGGCGGGGAAAGCAAGTTCTGTCTTGCGATTGGCTTTAGAAAATATTACAACCAATCAGGGGGCTGGATTTGATTCTAATCCCTCTTACTTCATTAGCATTAGGCCAACTAGTACTACTAGTAAATATTTTATAGTGTACCCTATAAGTAGCACTAGTAAACATACATTTTGTTTTACTAGTAATGGTTTTTCTATTAGTAGAAAAGTAATTGTGTTACTACAAGTTACAAAATACTAAGCAGGTTGTCACAGTATCATAAACAATACAATAGGTGGAATGTAGGGCTGGGCGATCTGGACTAAAACTCATATCTCAATATTTTTTCTCAAAATGGTGATAAATTATATAAATCTCAATATTTTTTATTCAAATAAAGTCAGACCAGAAAAAAATATTTGGGTTAAATTTGCTGATGCAACAGCTGCAAAATACGTGCCACTTTTGGCTTTTTTCTCCTATAAGGGACAGCACGTGTGAGTGAGTAGTATGGCTTGTTTAGATGAAGGTCTGGGTTAGGACGCACTCAGTGATCATCCAACTGTGCTTTACATGCTGTGATGAGAAGCAACGAAAGCAGTGACTCCTAAAACAAGTATTTTAATACAAAATTAGCTATAATATATACATATATATATATATATATAGGCGATATTGTTATTTTCCATATCGCCAAAATGGAAAACTTGATATATTGATGTGTGTACTGAATGCCTCATACAACATGAGGTGGTTAAACATCACTAATTGAACAAACCCCATATTCTATCAATTATCAATATGAATGAACTGAAGAACTTTCAAAGCACCAAGCTTTGTTTGCATTTCCCACTCCATCCTCTAGTTCTCACCAGTGCAGACGCAGCGCATGCAGGAAGGCCGACAGACCCTCCATCACCAGGAGGATGGCTACAGTCAATGTAGCAAAAAAGGCAAATATAACAAAGAGCACCGCAGCTCCTACATAACCTTTCCACCTCAGAGCAATACGCATGACCATCACCCACAGCACCTCCGACAGCTCTGTGGAGACAAAACAACAAAGACCCTCGTCACAATCAGCTGGAAACAAATGTCACGAGTCCGTGATGATTAACAGAGGGAAAGACAATGTGTGTGCTGTTAGCGGTTAACAGGGGAAGTCCTGTACGCATCATGTGATAGTGTGTGTGTATGTGTGTGTGTGTGTGTCACTAACGTGCATGAGCTAGACTGAGAGCCCAGAGCCGCAGATAGGATGCTGT
Organism: Gouania willdenowi; assembly: GCF_900634775.1. Classification (NCBI taxonomy): domain Eukaryota; kingdom Metazoa; phylum Chordata; class Actinopteri; order Blenniiformes; family Gobiesocidae; genus Gouania; species Gouania willdenowi. Next base: position 17,737,145 of record NC_041053.1, read on the forward strand.
GTTGGAGATGCAGCCCAGGCAGTACTCTATGGTGTGGATGGCCTGGTGCATGAACACGTCTGCAGCATCAAACTTCTATAGCGAGCAGAACAGAAACAATCCCCGGTCAAAGCTACCATCCCACAGTTCAAAAAGATCACATACGGACATGAGC